>NW_007037922.1:214973-216152 GCF_000164805.1 Carlito syrichta
CACGAGATTACAGGCTGAGCCACCAAGCCTGGCTTGGAGGCCATTATCTTAAGTGAAATGGCTCAGAAACAGAAAGTCAAATAGCACATAATCCAATTATAAATAGGAGCTAAATAATGTGTACACATGAGCATAAAGAGTAGAATAATAGACAATGGAGATTCAGAAGGGTGGGAAGACAGGAGGGGCATAAGGGATGAAAAATTACTCAATTAAGGCTGGGCATGGTCGCTCAGCCTGTAATCCCAGCACTTTGGAAGGCTGTGGTGAGAGGATTGCCTGAGTCCAGGGGTTCAAGACCAGCCTGGGCAACTTGGTGAGACTCTGTCCCTACAATGAATCACAAAAACTAGCCAGGCATGCTGATGTGCATCTGTAATTCCAGCTACTTGGAAGGCTGAGGTAGAAGGATCACCTGAGCCCAGCAGGTCAAGGCTGCAGTGGCCATGAGCATGACACTGCACTCCAGCTTGGGCAACAAGAATGAGACTCCAACTAAAAAAAAAAATTACTCGATACAATGTACATTATTCTGATGACAGTTACACTAAGAGCCTAGACTCCACCACTATATAATATATCTACGTATCAAAACTGCACTTGTACCTCCTAAATTTGTTTTTAAAAAATAAAGAAAACCACAGACCAGTATCTCTGATTAACTTAGATGCAAAAATCTCTCACCAAAATGCTAGCAAAGTGAATTCAACAGCACATTGACAAGATCACACATCATAACCAAAAGGGATTTATATCTCTGGGATGGTTCAACATAAGCAAATCCATTAATGTGATACACCACAATAATAGAATGAAGGACAAAAAAGGCATGATCATTTCAATAGATATAGGAAAAGCATTTGACAAAACTCAACATCCCTTCACGAGGAAAAAAACTTTCAACATAGGCATAGGAGGAATTTACCTCAACACAGTAAAGGTCATATATGACAAGCCTGCAGCTAACATCACACAAGAGTGAAAAACTGGAAGCTTTTCCTCTAAGCTCAGGAGCAAGACAAGGGTGCCCACTCTCACCACTTCTATTCAACATAGTACTGAAAGTCCTAGCCAGAGCAATTAGGCAAGAAAAAGAAATAAAAGCCATCCAGATGGAAAAGAAGAAGCAAAATTATCTCTATTTACAGCTGTCACAATCTTTTTTTTTTTTTTTTTTTT
>NW_007037922.1:216278-268441 GCF_000164805.1 Carlito syrichta
CCACTCACCTCAGCCTCCCAAGGCACGGGATTACAGGCTGAGCCACCGAGCCCGGCTTGTCACAATCTTATATATAGAAAATCAGTTTCAGAAATGAATCAAATATCCCTGCACCACCTGTGCCAAGCCTGGGAATGACAGATGCTCACCCAGAACAGAACACATAGCCTTCTCATTGGGACTCTGGTGATGGAGAGCATGTGATCATGCCTGTGGTAATTAAGAAAACTGATAGCTACTCATTACTCACTTGTAAGTGCATCTTGAATAAGCATGTTTCTCCCATAAATGGTACCACAATTGATCCAGGTGCTCAGATAGAAAACTAGGAATTATTCCTGCTTCCTCCCTAACTTAATTCAGTTCATCAATAAGTCCTGTGGACCCAAACTCCCGAACACACCCAAGAAATATTTGCTTCTCTCCATCTCATCCACCTCCACCAAGCCCGGGCCACCACCATCTCATCCAGGACAAACTGCTACCTCCTCCTCATCAGTCTTGCTGCTTTTCTTTTTGCTTCTCTCCAATCTGTTCTCCATGTTTAACCATAAGGATTTTTTTTTAATGGAAATGAAATCAGACTATTCCCCTCAAATGCTTCCCACTGCTCTTAACAGAAATCCTGATGCCTTCACATGACCTATAGGTCTCAGCCCTGCCTTCTCCACCTCACCTGGTACCACTCTTTCCCTTTCCTCCAGTCACTCCACTCCAACACATCCATCTCCTCTCAGTTTCTTTAACACATCAAGCCCTTCCCACCTCAAGGCTTCTGCCGATGCCCGGAATAACCTCTCTTCATTCTCCATGGCTAGATCCTTGGAGGTCCTTGAAGAGGCCTTCTCTGACTCCTTATCTAAGTGATTCTGCTCATTTCACCTTGTATCTCATCACAGTGTTTATTTCCTTTTCAGGACTTATAACAAGAAAAATAGTCTTTTAATATTTATTTACTTGTTTATTGCCTCTACTAGACTATGAGCTCCATGAGGACAGGGTCCGTGTCTGTCCAAATCACTACAGTGTCCTCAGTGCTCAGCATAATGCCTGGCACATAGTAGACTCAACAAATATTTGTTGAAAGCGTGATCCATAACAAGAAGTCCTCCCAGCAGGGTCTGCAAGCTCCCTGTGCCCATGCTGACATAGCTTTGACCCACCAAGTTCGCCGACCACCTACTCACATGGTCTCACCACACAGTTTCACCAGGCCACTGTCACTTTAGCTACAGCTCTCTCCCCATGATGACTCCTGAGAAAGCTCTATGCCTTTGTGTCCTCCAGGCCTAGGAAAGTGCTCTGCACCTGCCAGGTGCACAGAAAAGGTTGATGATGATGCAAAAACACTTCAAAACAATACTGCAGACAAGGTGAGAGGGAACAGCAGAATCTCGCTGATATCATCTAAAAGTCACATGGAGTATCTTTGAGAAATCAAGAATGTTAGAGAGGCCCGAAGATAAACAATATATTGACTTTCAAAAAAAAGGGGGGTGGGGGGAAGTGATCAGAGTCAATCGCTTCTTATTAACTGGTCAGGTGGCAACTGATTTAAAAAGAATGAAGCAACTACCAAAGATCCAATGTCCATCCCCAGAGAATGTCAGGTGAAGTCATTCTGATACCTTTCTTGATGAGATACTCATGCTTAATAATATCTGTATTTTAGACAATCACTCATTCAACAAATACTTAGTGAGGGGTCACCAAATGTAGACTCAGTGCTTGCACTATAGATGTAGTGTGAATTAAACCGGCAGAACTCACATCCTCTGGTGGCCGCACAAGCGAGGCACAGACAGCACACAACTGGGTGAAAAGCACAGTATGATCCATGTGATGAGTGCTATACAGAAAAACCAAGGCAAAGTGGGGAGACAGACTGACCAGTAGGGAAGACAGTCCATTAAGTAGAAGGGTAGGAAAGGTCTAAGAAGAGGGCATCTTGACTGAGGGTGAAGGAGTCAGGGAAGCAAGCCACGCAGATTCCTGAGGCGAGAGCATCCCAGAGAGAGGACGTACAGGTGCTGAGACCCACAGTGTACATGTACTTGACTGTTCAAGGAACAGCAGGTCCATGAGGGCCGAAGCAGGGAGAGCAGGGAAGGTGGGGTGCAGGTAAAGGCAAGAGAGAGGAGGTGCAGGACCAGTAGGGTCTTCTGAGGATTTGGCTTTAATTGTGATGTTGTAAGGCATGCAGCTGGGGTCTACCTTAGTGCAGCAACTCTGAGTCAGGCAAGAGAATAGACCATGCCTTTTAAATGTTTCTTGAAAACATTAATGAAGTAAATAAGTGAATGGGAAAATATAGTAAAAGATAACTTTTAAAATCAAAGACTGAGTCTAAAACACAACTCCTATGACCCAATAATTCTACTCCCATGTTATGCCCAGAAGAAAAATCCACTAGGTTCACCAAAAGGCATGCTCTTAGGATGTCCACAGCACTGTTCACAACAGCCAAAATGTGCATCAACAGAAGAATAGATAACTAAATTGTAGTGTTCACACAGCAATACATATGAATCTCACAAGCATGATGTTGAGTGAAAGAGCCCAGAAACAAGAGTTTTATTCTGTAAGATTCTATCTGTATAGAGTCCAAAAATGGGCAAAACCAATCTATGCTGTTAGTAGTCAAGGGGGCTTAGTGTGGTAGCATCTGGAAAGGGACACAACGCAGGATTTGGGGGTCTAGTTGGACCTGTTTCTTGAACTGGATGCTGATTACATGGGAAACTTCAGTCTACTCTTCAGGCTGGGCGTGGTGGTTCACACCTATAATCCCAGCACTTTAGGAGGCTGAGGCAGGAGGATTACTTGAGGTCAGGAGTTTGAGACCAGCCTAGACAATATAGCGAGACCTTATCTCTACAAATAAATAAATAAATAAAAGTTTTTAAGTGGCCAGGTTAGGTGGTGCACACCTGTAGTCCCAGCTACTTAGGAGACTGAGGCAGGAGGGTCACTTGAACCCAGGAGTTTGAGGTTGCAATGATCTATGATCACACCACTGTACTCTAGCCTGTGTGACAGAGCAAGACCCTGGCTAAAGAAAAAAAAAAGACAAGGAAAAAAAGAAAACTCATCAAGCTGCACATGCATGATCTGTGTACTTTTTTATTTGTATCCATCATTTCAAAAAATTACTAATTAAAAAAAGTAGTTTCGTTTACACAAAATCAATAAAGTAGCATGACTGAGTTTAAAAAAAGAAAGAAAGATTTGGGATAGTTCACATTCTATTATTAGCAGAGAGACTGAGTAAATCTCACATTCCTGGTTTTCTTGTCTTTAAAGGGAGACTCTAAATAAAACCTACATAGTCTATCTACAGAGATATTGCGAGGTCAAGCAAAAACTGCACATAAAAGTTCACTAGAAGATGATTCTCACGATGCTAATGTTACTTGTTGCTGATGAAACTCACCTAAAAAGTGCTCAGGAATGAGAAACATCTCTGGAGGTAGTCCAGGTTCAGTTCTTGCCATGTTCTCTAATCACTTTATAGACTGAGATGGTGAGGTCTTCTCTTCCAAAGGCTGAGAAATAACTGATTTGGCAGAATCAAAATGGCCTCAATGGACAGGGCATGGTGGCTCATGTCTGTAATCCCAGCACTCTGGGAGGCTGAGGTGGGAGGAATTTTTGAGCCCAGAAGTTTGAGACCAGTCTGGGCAATATAGCAAGACCTTGTCTCTCCAAAAAAAAAAAAAAAAAATTAGAAATAATAAAACAAAAGTTTAAATGGTCTTAACAAACGGAAGAGATGAGACAAAACCAACAGAGGAAATTCAATCAGGGTGATTCTAGAGTCGCACATTGAGGTTCACAGCACACACTGCATAAGCATAGACTCCAGCTCAGAGGAAAAGAATGTAGAATTCCATGGAGTCCTCTTGTAAAATATAGGATTGTTTTGCCAGAAATAGGCACGTGGTTATAAGAGGAAACCCATGTATGGTCTTCGGTGCTGGACACCTGTAGCCTTGTGTCCAGCTCGGGGATCTGCCCTGGCTTGACGCAGCCCAAAAAAATAGTGAAAAGCTTGTCTGGCAGAACATTAGCAAGGTACTAGTGAGAACTATACTCCACCTGATTTTTCAAATCTCCCTCTAGGAAACCAGCCATTGCAGAAGAAAGCTGAGTTGCTCCGTTTGTCAAGAGAGGAAATCCAACCGGGCTCGGTGGCTCAGCCTGTAATCCCAGCACTTTGGGAGGCCGAGGTGAGTGGATTGCCTGAGCCCGCGAGTTCGAGACCCGCCTGGGCAACTTGACGAGACCTCATCTCTACAACAAATCAAAAATTAGCCTGGCGTGGTAGCGCGTGCCTGTAGTTCCAGCTACTTGGCAGGCTGAGGCGGAAGGATCGCCGGAGTCCAGCAGGTGGAGGCTGCGGTGGCCGGGAGCAGCCATTGCACTCCAGTCTGGGTGACAGAGTGAGACTCCTACTCAAAAAAAAAAAAAAAGAGAGGAAATCCTACAGCAGGAATCTTGGGCAAATCATTCTTGGAAGCAGAGGTCCCACGGGCCTCTCCACCAGTTAATGAAGCCACCTTCCTTGGGTTTCCAGCACTGGTACCCCCCACCAGCTCCAGCTGCTCTGGCACCTCCGCAAATGGTCACTTTGGCAGCCTAGCCCAACGGAAACAGGACTCTCCCACCACTTGTTCTTTACAACCCACTCCTATTTTTTAATCCCAACTCCAGGACATTTCTAAAACTCAGGGAGACTTTTCCACATCTGTAACTTTTCCCAGTTGCCCATTCCAGAGGGAAAACTCAAGACTCACAATCTCCCCTGGACATCAGGATTTGGGTTCGAGGCTGCTCTCTGTGGCAGTGGATGCTGTTGCAGTAGGACTTTTATGCACGTTAAGTTTTGAAAAATCATAACAAAGGTTGGCTCCAGCCATTGCTCATGCTGAGGCCTCACAATGCTTGCTGTCGTAAGGGGCTGATTACCCAACTCCATTTATCAAAGTGTCACTTCTCTGACAGGCCCTAATAAATATCCTGCCAGAGACCCCGCACCTGGCAGCCGGGCCTCTCGGCAACACGCCGCTAACCTAATTTGCTAATTGCTGCTTTCCCCATTAATTTTAGTCCTGTCTTGTTTGGTGTTGACATGGAGGAAAAAGAAATAGGGTAGAAAAACAGACAAGAAAGAAAATATCTCGGGGTCCCCCAGCATCCACCCCGCCCTCCCGCCCCTTCGCATACCCTCACTTGCACTCATCCCTAAATACCAACTTCCTTCTTCTCTCTTTTTCTCATCACGACTGGAGAGATAAAACATTTAAAGGTGCAGGGGCCATATTTCCCAGGGCAAAATTCAAGACACGTGCATGATAACGGGAAAGAATGTTTGAAGATGAGGCAGTTGTAGAAACAAGGAACCCACAGTATTTGAAGAACTTCACCATTCTAATCAATAGTATTGCCTTTGGGTTAGGGAAGAGATCAAGTAGGGCATCAAGGGATTATCAAAGCCAGCCCATCAACCCTCCCCTAAGACTGCATCTCAGAGCCCTCAAGCCACCGCCCCGCCATCCTTCATTTCAGCCCTTCAACCCTCCCTAAATCACAGGTGAACTCTGCCTCCCTTTTGGTCTCACTCTAAGCAATGATGTCCAAGACAGTATCACATTCTGCCTAGGGATCAGCCTTCTCAGCCAGGACTGACTGGCCCAGCTCATTAACTCCTGCCAAAATACCCCAATGACAGAGAGGCTTCACTGTGGTTATATGGTTATAGACCCTTACGGTTGAGACCAGTAGGTTCAAAGCCTGCACACAATCTCTTCACTGAGATGAACAAAAGTTGCTATCTTAAAAAGGCAGAGGGCTGTCTCACTCACCCAAGATCTGAAAATGGTCTCCTTGTCCATCTTGGTATATGTCCATCCGGCTAGTGGTCCCACATCAGACTGGATATGTCCACAGATTGTATTTAACGCATGTGCTTCCTTGCTGTAGATTTCATGATAGACCAGCAATACCAAACAAGAGAGTGCTGTGGCACTGCAATTTTTATTTTTAAATTGACAAATATCATGCATGCTTGGTGTAGAAAAATGTACACCTTCAGAAACATGCAAAGAAACCAAAAAGTCCTCACTGTCCCATCACTCAAAGACAACACCCATAGGAGTGTGTATTACTTCTCATGCTATTATACCACCTGTCTAGTTTTTTCATTCGCATATCAGGATGCTCTTTCTGTACCACTAAGCTTATATCACCATCATCCTTTTTAATCATTTTACCAGAATTTATTTAGCTATTCACATATAGATGGAAATGTAAGTTATTTGCTTTTTTTCATCTCCACAATGCTGTGATGGATAACCTTGTATGGTACTGTCTCCCTTCTGCAGTCCAGAAAATCCCTATGGCTCAGTAATCCAGGACCACATGAAGCAGATGACCCTTCTTCAACCTGTCATCAGAAGGTCAGTAGTAAGCCTAGCACTATATCACATGCCTGAATCATCCACCTCATTCGCCTGATCACACAGACATTTTATCATCTCATGTCATAACAGGAAGGGAGAGTACAGCAAAAGAAGATGTTTTGAGAGAGCGACCACATTTCTATAACTTGCATGACATTATGGCAGTAGTCCCCACATTTTTTGGCATCAGGAACTGGTTTCCTGGAAGGTGAGAGCTGGGGAGGATCATCAGGTATTAGATTATCATAAGGAGTACACAACCTAGATCCCTAGTGCACACAGATCACAACAGGGTTCAGGATCCTATGAGAATCTAATGCCGCCACTGATCTGACAGCAGCTGGAGATCACCTCGCTGCCACTCACCTCCTGCTGTGCAGCCCAGTTCCTAACAGGCCACAAATCAATACTAGTCCAGGATTTGGGGACCTCTGCATTATAGTATAATATTCTACTTTATTATTATTATTGTTAATCTCTTACTGTGCCCAATTTATAAATTACACTTCATAAGAGATACGTATGTACAATATAGGAAAAGTATAACTCTTACAGATAGGGTTTAGGCATCCACTGGGGGTCTTGGAATGTATCCCCCAAAGATATAAAGGGGACTACTGTTCCTACGCCTTTGTGAATTTGTCTACTTATTACCATAGGTTAAATGGCTAAAGGTAGAAGTACCAGCTTAAACAGTATGTGTGTTTAAAATTAAGATAAACTTTCTCCCATTGTGGCTGCAGAAAAGATGTACACATTTATATTGACCTCCCCTTCCCACCATGGTACAGGAGACTATCCTTCTCTACAACATCAAATTCATCAGTTCTTTTTCATTTTTAATCATTGCCAATCCTCTGGGCAACAAATGATATGTTATTATTTGCATCTTTTTATTATTTGTGAAGTTTGATATGCTTTTATGTTTGTAGGACATTCAAATTTATTTTGTAACTTACCTGTCCTTACCCTTTGCATATTTTTCTATCTGTTTTTTTCTTATTAATTTAAAAGAGCTTTTTATATATTAAGGATACTGTTTCTTCGCTCTTCACCATGTACAAATTTTTCATTTGTTCTCCCTGTCACGCTCAGTTTATTATTTCAATTTTCTATATAGTGCTTATCATATGGTAGTGGAAAATATCAAGAATATTTGCCTATAATAAAATCTACAATAAGGAAGTACATGCAATAAGTAGAATCTATGGACATATTCACTCTGTCCAATGTGGGTCCACTAGCCAAATGTCCAAGGTCTCCAGTACCAAGAGAGACAAAAAAGGTCATAGTCTGATCCCTGGTTGAGTGAGACAGCCCTAAAAATCTATCATCTCCCTCTCTCAGGCCTCACGTTCATCTACTCTTTCCCTAGGGGGATTACAACTTTCCTGGTGACCTGACTTCCAAGAAGGAGTTGCTGGAACCAACAGCAGAAACTGTGCTCAGATCCAAGACTATGTGATAAGTAAATAACCCAGCCTTGGGGTTCACACCTTGACAAGCATGAGCTCTGAGACTTCAGTCATCTGACTTCGGCCTAGATAGAGAAACCAATTATTTGTCTCCAGATCACAGTGCAGGCCATGCATCCTCACCAGAAAGGGGAGCTTGGATTAGGAGATGGGGATGGATCAAGAGGGAGGAAGAAAGTAGGAGAGACTCCAGCATTTCATTCAGTCAACATGTGCCCCATTTCCTAGTTCCATGGCCAGGTTATCCCTTTATGGAAGTTGAAATTGACCACATACTCTGGAGGCAATGCTCGTACATACAGGGACATGTGTGTGTGTGCACGCTCCAGCCTCAAGAGTGTCCACAGATGTATCCATGTATGGTTTCAGGCACAAAGCGTGGCATGTGTGGGAAAGAACATAGCTAATGTGAGCATGTCCCTGCACAAGTGTTCCTGTGTAATTGTCTACCTACATAAAGACGGTGCCTGGACAGAGAAATAGAGATAAATGTCTTTGTATATAGGCACAGGGTTGTAATATCTATGCGACTATAAAGAACAGAAGACATTAGGCCCAGGGCAAGAACATTTAGGAATGTTTTCCAGATTCCCACACTCAGTCCTCAAGGGCCTGAAACTACATCAGGACTGAAACTCTGTACTTGGAATATCCCCATCTTCTTTCCTATACCTAGACAACTTCTATTCCTACTTCAAGATCCAACTCATTTGTCCCCTTGCTCCCTAACCATCCTCCTTATAAAAGTTTATCTTAGGACCTCATTTTGTAATACTTTGCACACCATATGCCAGCAATCTGCATACGAACATATACATCTTCCCCTTACTAGTGCCTAACCTCTTCCAAATCAGGGCCTATGGGACGGCGTCTTATTTGTCCCTGTACCCACAACACCAGTTCCTGACACTCAGCTGGTAGAATAGACATTGGCAGAATGAACTTTTGATTATGTCTCTCATACCCAGGATCCTGGGATCACAAACCTTGGATGGGATGTCAGCTGTGGTACACAGCAAAGGCATTCGGACACTTTTACTGCACTTAAGTAACCACAGAGAAAAGAGATAGCTATAGTCAGGGCTTCTTATTCAAAGCCCCCGGGGCCTTCAAAGATGTCAAGTAAGCAAGCATTGAGAAGCCTTCTCCTTTCCTCTCACCACTGTCTAGAGCATGGATTGGCAAACAGTTTTTTAAAGACCGGAGAGTAGATGATTTGGGCCTTGCGGGCTCTAGGATCAACTGTGGCTTTCCCTCAAGTCTGCTATTTGAGAACAGTCACAGACAACACACGTATAGTGCCTGAGCATGCCTGCATTCCAAAAGAATGGCACCGTTTGCCAACCCCTGGTCTAGAATTCTGAGTGGAGGGAGAAGGGACTCCGACTCACATGAGGAAAGCCATGGCCTCTCACTGTGAAGAAGACCTAGCCCACAGCACCCCCTCTGGCAGCCACATAACCAGGCTCCTCGCCCCACTTTCAACATCATGCCAAAGCAGAGACCTGTTGGAGGCTGAGGACAGAGTTGTACATGTGGTTGCCCAACCTCACTGCACAAATTCAGAAGGTGCCATTCACGCAGACCTTGGTATGAATGCACCCCCCAAGTTGAGCAATACGTCGGCCTTGTCTAATGACAGCCAAGAAACCCCATATTTGTGAGGAAGAGTCACTGGCTTACGGGTGACCACATGGACCCTGGGCTGCTATTCCACTAATTCAGATGCCTCAAGGACAAGGGTCTTCCCCCCGGAAAAAGGGCTGTGAGTCTCTGCTTCTTTGAAAGCAGTGTGAGGGGGTGCCTTCACATTGCAGTTTGAGGATGGGGTATTAGGGCTGGAGGGTCCCTGGAAGGAATGGATCAGGGACTATGGAGGCAAATGGCAACGAAGAAAAAGCAGGTTTTGTTGAGGTGTAGAGAGCATGTGATGTGGGGATAGAAGGCTGCCTGGTGCCAACAAGTGACTGCTGTGAGCCTCCTGCTCTTGACTCCTTCTCATCAGGGACCTGAGAGTCAGCGGGCCCCCTGGAAATCTTCAGCCCCTCACCCCACCTAAGTAAGGAGCATGGAGGCCAGCCCTGGGAAGGAGGTGGAATCAACTCTCATCCTCACAGGCTACAGGATTCAGCCCCTCAGAGCCAGCAAAGAACCACCTCAGACCCCACCTCACCCCAAAAGACCCCAGAGCTGGCCGCAGCCAGCCCCAGTTCCCTCCCAGGGCAAGCCTACTGCCCTGATCACAGCCATTAAACTCCGCTGCGCTTCTTTCCAATAGCTACAGATGAACAAAATATTGCCCTGTTCCCAGTTACGTTAAAAGGCCTAGTAAAGAATAATGGCAAAGATGCTCGCAGCCAAAAGCTGCTCTTGATGGCCCTTTAAGCGAGATTTACAGCCGGCATTTAGCAGTGTCCCTGGAACGCTTGCTGGCACCGATCGGTGGGAAGTATGTGCGTGGCGCCTCCCCGGGCCAGCAGGCAGGGCCATCCTTCATTCCGGGCAGCTCTGCCCGCCCCCTGCGCCGTGGTGGCTCCCCCACTGGCCCTGCCCAAGTCCATTAGGCCCCTGCCTGGGCTACCCACTAATTATCCTGGCTGTCAGGTGCTGCAGGACAAGACAAGCAGAAGGGTTGGGGAGGTGGGGAGGTATACTGGGATCTGAGAAACTGAGGCAGAGAAAAGGGAGGAAGCAAAGAAGACAAAAGTAGTGGAGAGGGAGGTCTTAGAGAACAGAGGGCCATGTTCATTTGTTCATTTGGCTCGTATTTATTGAGCCCTTTGTGTGCGAGGCAAGCCAGGTAGAGGGGTACACAGGCAAGCACATTTGTTTCTTGCCCTTATGAAACTTATTTCCCGGAGGGGAAAAGAAATAGTAAACCATAGTAAACTATCAATAACAATAAAATGTAATAACCATTTTTATGAGAGCCTAAGGTGGGAGCAAACAAGTTCAAGTTTGGGGACATCCCTGAGAATGTAGGATTTGCCCAAGTCATAATCTTGTGCAGCCCAATGTGATAACCACCTGCCATATGTGGGTGTTGAGCACATGATGTGTGGCTCATGCAAACTGAAATGTAGTGTAAAGTGCATAACGAATTTCAAAGCCTTAGTCCAAAAAAAGAATGCAGGATATCTCATTAGTAATTGTATTTTATTGTATGTTGAAATGATAAGGTTCTGAACATATTGGATTAAATGAAAGGTACCATCAAAATTAATTTCTCCTGTTTCCTTTTACTTTCTAAAACATGACTTCCTGAACACCGTAAAGTATATGGATGACTCACATGTGTGGCTGGCATCGCATCTATTGGACAGTGCTGCCTCACAGTAACCAGGAATTCACCAGGTGAAGGGGAATGGAGTGCAGATCAGCAACTGAAACTTTAGTAATAAAACTGCCCCACCAAGCAAAAGTCAAAAGTCTTGATCCCTGACAAATAAATCAGGGTCCAGGCAGAGAAACTGAGGCAGAAGCCCCTCTGTCAGCTTGTGCCAGCTCGCTGGATTTAGGTCTAAGGCAGGCTGACACCCAGTGAGAAAGCTGGCACCAGAAGCCCTCATCTGGACGGTGGGTCTCTGACCGCACGACTCACTCCAGGTTCCATCTAAGGTTTTGCCTCACTTCCTCCTACCTTCTGGTTCCAGCATCTTGACAACCCAGCTGCCCTAGAAGTGATAGGTTTACACTCACCTGGAATTTTGTGCGTTCTGTACAGCAACACCCCACAGTGTGGCTTGCCTTCCCTGCTAGAGAGTTTCAGCAGTTCTACTTGTTGGATATACAGTTAGCCTTTCAAACCACAGCAATTTGAGAACTTACCACGAGGCTGGCACATGCACTAGACTTCACTTGCATTCTCATTTAAGTCTCACAAAGATCCTACTAGATAATTTCTCTGTGGTTCAGCACACAACAGAAACACTTTTTCCCCTCTTAAAGTATTTGAGTTTCTACTTCTACCCTTCATTTCCCAAATCCAAAGAACACTTAGAACAAGAATGGTAAATAGGTTGTATTTCATATGCCACCTCCAATAGATTAGTAATAATCACCTAAAGCACTGTGTTGAGAAGGATTCAGAGGTGCAACCGAAAAGAGTGGCCTGATTGATTAATAAGGTCTGCCTAGAAGTATATATGCTTGATGTTTGCCATTCTTGATCTAGGTTTAGGTCAGATCCTATAATCACTGATGAGACAACATCCAAAGCAGACCTATATCCTTGAATTAAATTTGTATACCCAGCAGTCCATGCACTTGACAGCAAGAAGACACCATGGCATGTCCTCCCAAAACTATACTGGGATCTCAGGATCTCAGGCTGTATTCTGAGATTACAGGGGGAGAGTCCTGCTACTCTGTGCTAACCAGACCTATACTACACACTTGAGAAACTCATAAGTCTTTTGAGTACACTCCGAAAAAGGCAACCAGCATGGAAAGGGGTCACAAAAATGCATTATGTGAAGGTTAATAGAGTGGGCTGGGAGCTGAACCTGGAGACCCAGATGGCATGACCATTGTCTTCAAGATAGAATCGGACTTCACTAGTTCAACAAACATTGAGTAAGCACCTCCTATGTGCCAGACACCGTGCCAGGCTGTGTGCATACAACTGTGCATGAGGAGTAGTTCCTGTCGCATCTCCAGATCCCTGTGTACCCTCTCCTCTCCTCCCTGTTCTGTTCCCCAAGAAGATAGCCTGAAGAATCATGCCAGTGGACTTCCTTGCCCAGTTGCTTCCAGTAATATCTGACCAATAGGAGAGTGAGGTCATGTTATTTGCCAAGCGACTGCTGGTGGGCTCCCCCACAGGCCTCAGGTTCCATCAGGGCTCCAGGACCTCATCCTTCCTCCCTTCCATCCTTGGCTTAGTCACAGCTTCCTGACATTGCCAGCCTTGGGTACTGCATCATCCCCCAGAGATTCCCCCAGATTTGTCTATGTCCTTCATTAAACTCAAACTAAGGAATTTAAGTGAAACATCTATTTCTTGCCAGGACCTTTCTGAATCATGTGAATAAAACCAGCTTGGTCCTTACTCTTTACGGTGCTTACAATCTGATGGGAGAGACAGGTGATAAACAGGCTAGCAAATATAATACCAATTGTGGAAAGCGTGCTAGAGATAAAAAGCTTAGTGTAGCAAGCAACAGAAGTGGGATGGTCAGAGAGGCTCCTGAGAATGTGGCATTCAGGCTGAGATCTGTAGCATGAGAATTCACTGAGTGAAGAATTGCCCTGTTGTTACCAGGAACCAAGGGGCTGGGGATGAATTTGACCCCCAAAACTTCTCAAATATGGGATAAGCTACCCAAGAGGATAGTGAGTTTCCCCTCCAAGATGCTCACATAGAGGCTAGCAGGTTCTTTGGGGGTAGCAATGTCAGAACAGGGATTAATTTTCCTGGGGAAGGGGGCACCAGTGGTACGCTGGTACAGGCTTGTCCTCAGAGGGTCTCTCTGTCTCATGCCCAACGTGAATCTTTGTAGGATAACATACCCCTGCCAGGCACATAGATTTGAACAGAGAAATAAGAATACTCAACTGTGCATGACAGAAAAAGATGGGCAGAATTATCACTCTTATATACCAGTTTTGCAGAGGCAAGAGGAAGAAATGAGGGCCAAGTTCATAAGTAAAAAGTAGTTTTAACACACAGTAACTTCTGCAATCAGGCTCCTAGAATGTGCTCCAATCACTAAGACATAAGAGAAAACAACATTGAGAACTCTACTGCTTTTGAAATAAGGAAAGGACTAAGGATTCCTTTCTTTCTTAGTAGCTGGAATCTCAGGAATCCAGTGACTCTCAGTCCCGCATACCCATTCAAATCACCTATGAGACTTTTAAGTGCCCATGCCAGGGCTTCAGTCCCAAACTCCTGGTGTAATTGGTAAGGAATCTAATGTGAAGTCTGTATTGAGATCCACGGCTAAAAAGAGTTGAAAGGGCTAACGCCACATAGAGAAATGCCAGGGCATCCCGAGAAACTGCCAAAGTGAGGGACTGCCCTAAGAAACATATCTCTAAGATTGTGCCACCATTAGAGTGAGTCGGATCACTCGGTGCTTGAGATTCCCAGTCTCCACTCCCACAGGGTCTGATTCGCTGCTCCTAGATGGAGTCCGGGAACCTGCACACTTAAAAAATCAAGGAGATTGCGGAAAACACTGTCTTGGAAAACATGCTAAAAACCCAGATTACTCCCAGAGAGTAGTATTCAGACTCAAGGTTGAGAGTTTGGAGAAAGCCAGACCCCGGCAGAGCTAACAGCTGGGCAGCCATTGTCGTGGATGCCATCCCTGGGTTTGAAAAATCAATGCATATAGACAAAGTCCACATGGCTAGAATGGGAAGCAGCTAGAACACTGGAACAATTGATTCATGGTGGGCCAAGAAGAGGGAGCAACGGATGTTTTGAAATAGAAGAATGAGGACTTCCAAGTGAAGGAAAAAGGTCCTGAGAAGGAGGACATAAAAATTCTTGTTTTAACCCCATTGTACTTTTCTGTGTAAGGGGAGGGAGAAAAGATGAACTTTAGTCCTTGAAATTCAACATTGAATTGACTCAGCCTAAGCATTTACATTTTCTGGATATTTTTGACTTATGTAATCATGTAATCATCAGGATAATATGTGAGGAAATTAGCATTATTCCCTTATGACATAAAAAGCAACTGAAGCTTAGAGACCAGAACAATTTGCCCAAAATCACACAGCCAGGACGCAGTGGTGCCTGCAGGACTTGAGCACAGATGTGCCTGACCACATGACCAATACTTAATCACATCAGCCCCTACCAAAAAGAACTTAGAGACAATCACTCTAGGGAAGGAGACAGAACAAACTTCACAAAAAGAGTTCCTTGGGGGAAGAAAAGACCAAGTGAAGGATAGGCTAGGAAAAGTCAAGGAAATTATAGTTAGAAAAAATGGACAGCCAGATTTCTTCCTTCCACAAACATGTGACCACTGAATGTACACTAGATTTTCCATTAAATTCTGAGGACACAAAAACAAACTTTTGAAAGATATAATCCTTAACTTTGTGAAGTTTATGTCTAGAACAGGGATGGCAAATTAATAATATTTGTACCATCACTTCCTGCTCTTGTGTCCCTGACAGATACTACCAATCAACCCCTGCACTCTTTCTACTGAGCCCCAGTTTGGCCTCACTTTCTTTTTCTACTGGCTGCTGCCAATCAACTAAGGCTGGCATGTGGAGTGAAAACGCTTTGCCCTCCTTGATTTCAGCTTTAGGGTTTAGGCAAGGACTTTCCAAGTAACTGCAACATGCAAACACTGGGAATTTGCCAAGTGTGGTGTCCCTTGTTATAGATGAAGTCATTGCCATCAGAGAGCTAACAGGGCTAGCAGGCCTCTGTGATGACCCAGGTCTGTTGTATGAAGTCCTTCATCAGTGTTCATAGCACAGAAGCAGAAGGGAAGAGACAAGTTTGGAAAGCATGTTAGAGATCTATCAGGGAGAATGACCACACCTGGGTCTCAGCAGGAGCCCAGGACCACTGCCTCCCATGCCAGGCTGTGCTTCCTCCGGCCTGCCAGGCCATCTACCCAGCCACTGCCCTGAGTCCCTGCTTCTGAACACCTTCAGAAGGCATGGAGTGAGAAGGAAACTTCAGGTTTCATTCCTGCTATGTCTATCAACTTGGAGAAGAAGAGGGTGTGAGACCCTTGATCTGCCTGGGCCTCAGGCATTACCTAGGTGGGTGTCAATCTCAGGGTCACTCAGCCAAGCTTTTGGTCAAGTCTCAGAGTCCTCTGCCCAACCTGTCATCCCTGGAGCAGCGGTTTTCAAACTGTGTTGCACATTAGGGTCACCTGGGGAACCTGACAACTTCACTGCCCAACCCCGTCCCAGACCAGTTACGTCAGCACCGGATCAAAGGAGGACAGAACTGCCAGCAACTTGCTCAAAGTCGAGTCAGCTCTGTGCGGTGACGTCCAAGGCAGAAACAGGCGGCCGGCCTGCCAGCTGCTCACCCTCCAAACTGCATCCTCTGCCGGGCTCAGCACTGAGCCATGCCAGGCCTGCTCCCCAAGGCGCCGGGTCCTCCAAATAAAAACAGGCGGCCAGAGTTCAGGGCCCGCTGGCGTTCTCCCAGTAAGCACCTTTTGTTCCCGGCTCAGAGCTGTTAATTAAAGAGCCGTGATTAATGAGAAACCGCTCCCAGGCCCCATCTAGGATGAGAGGTCCTGGGGATGCTGACTTTGCTGGAGGAATCTGCAGTCAGATTCCAAATGGAGCTATTTATAGTTCTAACTCCAGTAGGGGTTGGGGGAAGGTACCCCTCCTCCTCCTCACCTTCTCTTCCTCCTCCCCTCCCTCCCCCTCACCATACCACGATGGAACATAAAGGTGAGAGTATTTATTGAGGAAGAATTTTTAAAGGAGTAAATCTTAGCACATATTAATTCATCCGACCATTCATTCCCTGGACATGTATTTATTGAATGCCTACTAAGCGCTGGGCTCCAGGCCAGGTGTTCGGGTGGCAGCTCTGATCAGGAACAGCATGGCCCCTGCTCTGGTGCACTTTATCCTCCCAGGAGGAGTCATTACCAAAAAATTCAACAAGTACATGAACAACTGTAAACCAGACCAAGTGCTATGCAGCAAAGATCATGGCTCAATGAGAGTTTAGAAGAAAAGATTCAAGAAACCCTCCCCACATTGCTGACTGGGAGATTATCACTATTCTCACCTTTAATGAAGAAACTGAGGCGCAATCATGTTGAGTAATTTGAGGTCCCACAAATAGTGTGAGGCAGGGTCCAGATTCAAAACCAAGTATGATAAAGATTGCTGTGAATCGCCAAATCTATTTCTTCTTCTTCCTGGACACATGGGTCCCCACTGTCTTTTGAGGTTACGTGTAGTCTGAGTTCTGGCCACAGACAAGAGGAATGATATGTACTCTCAGGGATGCCCACATCAATTCTCCCATGCTCCATCCTCTAGGATCTGGCTAGTGAAATCTAGAGTGACCTTGGAAGCCACATGTTGAAGGCATAGTTTCCATCATCCTGGATCCCTGAATGACTTTGTGGAGCAGACCTCCGTATGAAGGCACACACCCTGCCACCAAGTGGACTTTCTGTGAGTGAGAAATAAGCATAATTGTGCTGAGTCCCTGAGACATCAGGGTTTACCTGGTACAGCAGCTAGTATCACCTAAACTAGCATAGCAGATCTGCCTGCTCCCAGCCCAAGCTTTATCTATCCACCATCCCTTGGGGAGTTTTGGTAACTCCCTAAAACATCTTATGAGTAAGTATCACCAAGGGTGAAGGGCAAGGTTGCTCAATGCCCTTCACAGACACCACTCAGTCAGGCCTTGCTCACAGAGTCACTGTGAATCAGCCCTAAAATGTCCTCCAGCCCTGGACAGGCTTTCTCTTTCCTCTTGCAGCTGGAACCAAGGTGACCAATCTTGCATGAGAGGGTAGAGAAGGAGTTGTCAAAAGAGGTATCTTCCTGAACCAGCTCAGAAGCGTGGCAAGACTTGACCCATGGATGCAATGGCTGACACTGTCGAGTCAGAAGACCTGGCCCACACCCCAGGATACCATGGCTCAGTGCCTTGGGCCTCCATTCCCTCCTCCATGAAGTGGGTAACCGAAAATGCCTTGGTACCATGTCTGACACATGAACAACACAGAACTTCAAACTCACCTGCAAACAGGGAGCTTCTCACAGTGAGAAGGGCCTGAAGAAAGATGGAAAGACCCTGAGTCACTGCATCATGGGGCTGCTGAATCAACCAACCCTGGGACCAGTTTGCAGCCAGAATGCTCAATATCCAAGCTAATACATTGTCCTCATTGCTTAAGACAATTTTAACTGAGTTATTTGTTACTTGTAACTAACAGCATTCAGACTCATCTATAAGACTAAGCACATAATATCTCTGTGACTCTATTTATCAGCTGTAAAATGAGAACATCATTTTTTAATGATGACTTAACTAATGGGACAATGGTAATGATCACATCCACCTTACCAGATTTCTGTGAGAACCAGATGAGCCTGATTTTTAATGAGCTATTCAAATGGAAGAGCAATTTGCAAAGGTACCTCTCTCTCTCTACAGAACTGACAGTATCCTTAGAGCTTATTCAGGTGGGTCTCTCATCTCTTACAGATACTAAACCCTCTTGTTTATGTAAAATGTTACTCAAAAACCCAGTATCCCACTTGGGTGTACAAAGATGACAACTGTACTCCTTCTAAGTTTTTTTTTTTTTTTGAGTTTAAAAAATGTATATATAGAGAGAGAGAGAGAAAGAGAGAGTTTAAAAAAATATAAATATTTTTTCAGCGATATTATCCAAAATTTATTATTTTATTTTGAATTCTTTGAAGAAAAAGTAGATAAAACAAATTTATCAGCTGTTTAATAACTTTTATTAAAAGTATGCTTAGTGGAGAATTGAGAGATAATGAATTGGTTCTCTGTTCATCATAATATATTAAACACTGATTTTTATTAAGATATATTTTGCAAAAATTCTCAACAAGATTCTAGCAAATCAGATCCAACTGCACATCTCAAAAATCATCCACCATGACCTAGTGGTCTTCATCCCCAGGATGCAGGGCTGGTTCAACATCCACAGGACCATAAATGTAATTAAATACATAAACAGATATAAAAACAAGAACCACAAGATTATACCAGCAGGTTTCTACAAAAACTGCTAAACCCTCTTGTTTATGTAAAATGTTACTCAAAAGCCCAGTATCCCACTTGGGTGTACAAAGATGACAACTGTACTCCTTCTAAGTTTTTTTTTTTTTTTTTTGTCTCAAGGGCAGTCTTGCCCAGTTTTATTCTGCTAAGGTCTGTGATGGGGTTGGTTAAGGAGTCTGTGAGAGCTGAACTGCTTGTCCTACTCAAAGGAGAACAAATTAAGGGAATTGAGACTGAGGAAGGGAAAGAGGGAAGTTGATGTTTTCTTCAAGGCTGAGAGTCATGACCCTCTCCCCAGTACCTCATAACATGAGTATAATGAACCCCCCGCCCTCAATTTTTGCAGAACTCACAGGCAATACCAACAAAGAGACAGACTTTCTGACATTAATAGCAAGGAAGTCACGTGTAAGGGGAGATGCAGAACTAAAAGGTGCCAGAGTCTCAGAAGCAAGGGAGGCTCAGAGAGGGGCAGTAACCTCCCCAAGGTCACACAGCACCTAGAAGCAAAGCTGGGATTCAAACACAGGTATGCTTGATCTCAGTACACTGCTTGGCATGCACCCCATCTGCCGTGTCTTCAGTCACCCCAACACTCCTGCCACCCACCTTGTTTCTTCCCTGCTTCACAGCCTCGTTCCCAAGGATGCCTCTTAGCTTCGCTTGGGGAACCAAGAGCCCACAGGACCATGAGACTAAATGACACTGACCCCTGCTTGGTACCCGGAGACAGCATATAGTATGTGGTGTGTGTGCGTGCACATGCACTATGCATGCACACTACGAAGTCATGCTTGCACACACACACACACACACACACATGTGCACACACACATAGTCCTCACAGAAGTGCTGGTCCTGCCCCAGTAACCTTGGTTAAAATGAACCCCTCTGAACTGAACTGCACTGCTCTAGACACAGAACTTTCTGTAACACTCCTTTTTCTCCTTAAGCTTCTCCAGTTCCTGTTTCTGGGCAGGCCAGGCTGGCCATCGGCTTGAGAAGGACAGTCATAAGATTCCTGTCTTAGCCCAGGATGCCCCAGAAGCAGACTCTGGGACCAGAATCTGAGAATAGTGGTTTACTTGGGAGAGGGCTCCGGGTTAGGCACCAGGTGTGGAGAGTGAGACAGGGAAGGAGGACATCCAGTATGGGGTCCGCTCATGAGCCGGGGCCCCCTGGGGGTAACTGGGCTTCTCAATCCATAGGAACTGCCAGGAGATGGGGTCAAACACACCTCAGAGTTGTCCTACTGGAAGAGCAAGGAGGCTGGGGAGCTGGAGGTACATATCCACAACTCCCATCTTCATTGGCTGGGGCCATTAACTTTCAGCACTTCTGGTCTTTCTGTATACAGTCCAAGAGAGAGCCTCAGTCACACACAGAGAGTAAGACTCCATCACAGGAAATAGTATCAGGGAAGACACATGGACTGGGCACTGACAGAGTCCTGAGCTCTCATCCTTCTGCCTATACCTGCCAACCTGAGAGATAACTGTCCCATCCACTTACCACTGAGAGATATCCATCCACTTACCTGTCCCAGGCCTACCTTAACTTCATGGCTAAGGGCTTGGAGTTGGAGACAGACAGCCTATGTTCAAATGCAACACTTAAGAGCTGTGTGGCCTCCAAGCTGTGTGGCCTCCTTGCATAACCTCCCAAAGCCTCCATTCGCTTCTCTGAAACATGGGGTTCATATTTCTTGGGTCACGCAGTTGTTCTGAGGGTAAAATAAAATAATGCATGCACTGCTCTTTGCACAGTTCCTGCACCCAGTAAGCACCTGAAAAATGCTGGTTATCACACAGCTGTGTGGGTTGACCCTTGTGCCAAGGCCCCTAGCCAAAGAGGAGCTGAGAGCACCTCGAGTCCAGTCCAAGTGCCCCTCCCTGGCCAGGCTCCTCCTTGGGGCTGCCTTGACTCAGAGAAAGAAGTGCCTCTTTCTCACTGGCCACCAAAGGGGCACCTTTTTATCACCTATTTGCCTTGAGATGAGGTCTTGTTCTAAATCTCAAAAAGTTGCCATCTGGGCTACCTGTGGCCCTGAATATTTGTATTGTCATTATTAGGACTGCTCTTTTTATAAACTATTTAGTTCATGGGAGTAGAATACACAGGTCAGTGTTGCAACAGCTGCTCTGTCCGACCAGAAACATTTCTCCAGCAGGTCAGGATTACTTAAGAAGTCATTTTGGCCAAGGACCCTTCCACACTCCACGTGGCAAGACCCACGGCATATCTACCTGCTTCCCAGCCTAGAGGTAGCCGGGGGTCAGGTGGCTCCAGGAGAACTCGGAGCTATGAGCTGTGTTCCATCCATGGGTCCCGACACCACTAGTTGGACAGTCAGAGAAAAGGGTGAACTTCTGGGGAACTTCTTTACCCAGGACTTCTTGGGAAATATCTGTTCTTTCCTGGACTGCATCCTTAGTTCCCAGTGGAGGCAGGAGGTGGAAGAAGGTAGGGACGTCAGAATCCTTGGGAAATCATCTAAACAGTGGGAGAGAGATAGAAGACACAAGACTGAGCTGGTCAACATATGCCTGTATCAGCTTCTCCCCCACTATCCACATGCATTCATACTCCTTAAGGTCGCAACCCAGCCCCAGGCACACTCATCCATCTCTTCTCCTTAGTCATGAAGGGCTCACCAATTCTTTCTCATGGCTCTCGGGACCCTGCCTCAGCCCCTCCACTCTCTTTATGTCCACCTCAAGTCTCCTCCATATAACCCCTTGTGTTCATCATTCGAGGATTCAAACAGACCACACTACCTCGGAGAGCAAACATCATCAGTTTCACTTTTTGCCAAGTTGAGGCTCTGACTTTATCTGAAACTTAAAACTTATGAATTCTGTTTTGCAATTTACAAAAAGACACTTCTAGGTCAGGTGTGGTGGCTCACACCTGCAATCCCAGCATTTTGGAAGACAAGGTAGGAGGGTCTCTTGAGGCCAGAAGTTTGAGGCCAGCCTGGGCAACATAGCAAGACTTCCGTCTCTACAAACAAACAAAAAATTAGCCAGGCACAGTGACACACACCTATAGTCCCAGCTACTCAGGAGGCCCAGGCAGGAGGATAGCTTAAAGCCCAGAAGTTAGAGGCTACAGTGAGCTATGAACACACCACTGCACTCCAGTCTAAGTGACAGTGAGATTGTCTCTAAAAGGAAAAAGAAAAAGACCTTTCTAATTTTCCTTCCCCCACCCTCCAACCCCTTTCAAAAAGCGATCTCTCTGAGTTCCCACCAAGAGAGCTTTTGGAGTCCCCCCCCCCCAGGATGCACATGGAGACACACATCCTCCCCTCCAGCGCCCAGCCCCAACTCTCCTCGACACAGAGAGTAGAACTCACAGTGGGAAGCACAGTGCTCAGCCCTGGAAGACTCACTGTCCCCACAGAGCCACTCACCCCTGCCAACAGCCCAACCTCCCACTCTACCCCTGCACAGCCTGGCTAGAAAAGCCATGCCTCTTGGTCCAGCACAACCAACCAGGGCCCTTCCCTGAAGACCATCCTCCCCAAAGACCAGCTTCCTTCACCTTCTCCTATGAAAGCCCAGTGCAAACCCAGATGCTACCTGGGGCTGGGTCTGGAGGCCTGTTTTTATATGCAGACTCACACATACTGTATGCATGCCCACTTGCACAACAACACACACACTCATGCACACAGTCACTGATGCCTCAAGCATAGGTAAGGGAAAAGAATTATATGAACTTGCACCCATTCACACTATTTGGGCACACACATGTATTTACCCTCTCGCCCACCTACACACACATGACCTTAAGACACACGACTGCACATGTTTCTACCTGCACACATAGACATGCACAAATAGAAATAAAAGGCACACACATGGTAACTCCCACACACATGTGCACACACAGGGGGCACACAAAGCACATGTGCAGGCACATGCATGCACACCCAGATGCACACACATGCATGCATCCTGAGCCACCCACACACAGTCCTGCTCCACACTGGCTGGGGGATGCAATGACTGCAGAGATGCCAGTGGAGAGTAAGTAATTAGCTTTTTAATTAAAGTCCTTTCACCACTCCCTGGTCACGGGGACTGGCACACCAACAACTGGCTTGAATCCTGAGTATCTCAGAAGCTGCAGATGGGCCAGGCCAATGCTGCCCAGAGGCTCAGTCTGGGTGGTAGTTAGGGACAGGGACTCAGCTGAACAACTCGCAGTCAACCAGCCATTTCATTTTTCTCTT
Organism: Carlito syrichta; assembly: GCF_000164805.1. Lineage (NCBI taxonomy): Eukaryota > Metazoa > Chordata > Mammalia > Primates > Tarsiidae > Carlito > Carlito syrichta. Next base: position 239,184 of record NW_007037922.1, read on the forward strand.
CCAGTGAGAAGGTCCTGAGGGTTCCATGGCTCCTCTTCTCCATGTCCTCATTATCCTCTGGCTCTGACTCCCCTCTTTGCCCTGCCACATCCTGCATCCCCAACACACACACACACACACACACACACATACACACACACACACACACACACACAGTTCTCCGACACTGCTTACACACACACACACAGCACCTGCTGCAGCCTCCAGGGCAGCCTTACGGAGGGCCAAAATGGGAACTGTATAAATGCCTCAACCCTGCCATCATCCACCTGCCCCAGCCCCAGTCCACTCCTCACCCAAATGGAGCCCCTGACCAGCACCTTGTGCTTCTACCCTTCTACAACCCTGCAAGTCCAACTCACTGCTTCCATCCTATCTGCATTCATGACCTGGGGCTGCTGTCGCGAAACACCACAGAACCTAATGGCTTAAACACCAGAGTATGTATTCTCACAGTCCTGAAGTCCACAAGTCCAAGATCTAGGGCCGCAGGGCTGGTTTCCTCTGAGGACTGTGAAGAAGCATCAGCCCCCTTCCCCATCCCTGCTTCTGGTGGCTTGCTGGCAACATCTTGCCCCAAAGTCTGGCATTCTCGTTCACATGGCATTCTTGTATTGCATCTGTCTCCAAATTTTCCCTTTGTTAGGGTCATCTCAGTGGGACCTCCAAAAATGTGAGGGTCACACTCTCCCAGCAGAGCCTCCAGAATGTTAGGTCAGGTCTGCTGGGGGTGTGAGTGTCTGGTGTGTGATCCAAAGCTGCATGAAGGATGCAAAGAGTTACATAGATGTTAGATTATAAAATATAGTTTATTTAAAAGTAAATTAGAGAGAGAGGGAAAGAGAGAAGATTCACCTTCCCAGGTAGGGAAATGAGCCAAAGCGAGGAAACATGGTGACAGCCCTAGCCCAAGGAGCACATGGCCATACCAGAGTCTAGCAAGGCAATGGCAGCAATGGTCTGGCAATGGCAGCTGACTGCTCATGGTAGAATGCTTTTAATCCTTCCCTTTGGTGGGGGAAGTTCATTAAGGTGATTGGGTGGTGGTCTGCTTCATGTCATTACAAAGGGGCATGTAAGCACAGGTACTGACGTCAGGTGATGGACAACAGACAGATGGGTGGGTTAGTCACATAAGTCTTAGATCATGAGGTCACCAGACATTGGTACCTCATGCCCTCAGGTGGTGGGCTAGATGGGAGGAGACAAGGGGAGGGGGGTTTTCTGCAAGAGAATTGCCAGACTTTTGCAATCCACAAACTCCTTGACCAACATGTGATCTATTATCATTTCTATGGCTCTGTCCTTGTCTTGCCTTTATGGAGACTGGCTGAGGGGGTAAGGTAGGCTGTCAGCTTGGCCTGCAGTAGAATGTCTGAATGCTTCCTAAAATTTGCCTATTGGAAATTTATCTATGTCTAACCTGTGCTAGATTCAAAGCGTGTTGGGGTAAATTCTAAGCAAAAATGGTTATGCTGAGGCAAAGAGACTACACTAAACTAAGTTTATTCTGGGTTTCTATAGTTACCTCCTTTTACCTTTCTTATAAGAACACAGACTTATGGGGTTAGCCTCCCCCCATAACCTCATTTTAACTCCATCACCTCTGTAAAGACTCTATCTCCAAATAAGGTTATATTCTGAAGTGTGGGGGTTAGAACTTCAACATGAATTGGAGGGGGGTGGTGACGACAGTTCAGCCCATAACGCTGTCCTGCTATCAGTCACACATGCTCACACTTTGTAACCCAGCCTATCTCACACTATTGTTCAGATTCACATAGGGTGGTTCTGGCCAGCAATGGTTCATGTATTATTCATTAAGGTGTTAGGATTATTACATTATGTGTTGTTTTACAGTCATTCGCTCACTCATTCACTATTTACTGAGCACCTTCTATGCGCCAGGCACCATCCTGGGAGAGCTAGATAAACAAAGACCAACGACAAGTGAGCTAGTAGAATAATTCCTGCAGGGGTGGAGCACCGAAGAGAACTTGACCAGGGTAGGGATGGAGAACAATGGAGTTGAGAGGGGATTAGGATTAGGGGTCAGAGGTTTTCCCAAGGAGGAGATGCTCCAGCTGAGGCCTGAAGTGTGGAAGGGAGGCCACTGTGTGCAGATGTTCAAAAAGAGAGACAAAGAACAGCAAGCCTGAAGACTTCAAGACCAAGTCCAGAAAGTTCATCATGCCCTGGAGAGAGAAAGATGGCTGCACAGCTGCACTGTCCAGGGAACTAGCAGGAGTACTCTGTGGTGCAGGAAAGATGTGAACAAATCCCTGAGGTCCCCAAAGCAAGTGGGATGGGTGGAAACAGACAAGAGGCTGGGCAAGGACCGAGCCCTGAGGCCTTGTAGGCCATAGCAAGAAGTTTGGACTTTATCCTAAGAGCAGTGTGGGACTCAGTGACGCCATCACATCCTGACCTTCCTGTGGCACCTGCACTGGAAGGCACAGGGTGGAGGTGAGGAGAATGCACACCATTTTGCAGGACCAGTGTCTCAACCCAGCTGAGCAGGAGCGAATGCCCCTGCAAGGTCATGCTCCACTTTCCCAGAACATTTTAACTGGGATCCACCATGGATGTTGATGCTCAAATAAAAACATTCCAATTTCATTACTTTGAATTCCAGTCAGGTTTTGGCCGTGTGTCTGTAAGGAATGGATTGAACATGGCATTGAGGTGATTTCCTGGTTTTAAGTTTGGGCCCCTCATGATCCCCCGAGACTCTGAGGTTTACTGGGATTTTTCACAAGGCAGATGTGGATTATTATACAAATTGCTCAGCAAACTCCATCCCCATACCAGAGAGGGCAGGGTTGGCCCTTGCCTTTCTTGGATTAGACAGGGGCTCCCTCTGCTTCCTGAACACATCAAGCCTTTTCCTACCTGGGTGCCTCTTCACTTACTGTTCCCAAAGCCGGGACACTCTTCCATTGGCTCTCCCACGGCCGGTTATCCTTCTCTTGATACAGAGACCCACTAATGTCTGTCCATATTGTCAAAGCCCCTAGAGAAGGGCATGACAAGGGTTCTAGTTCTCCCGTACATTCTTGAACAATATTCTTGAGAGGTAATAAAAGGTGCGCTTCTTCTTATCTCCTACGCATTCCCAGTAAGTAGCTTCAGGGGATCCTTGACCTTCCTGTAGACAAAGCCTAATCAACTGAAAGATCAAATCCTCATTTACTCCCTTTTTCAGAGTAATCATAAGTTTTGTGAATTATATAACTTTTGTATCAACGAAATCATAAGTTTTGTGATTTGTATAACTTTTGTATCAACGAAATCATAAGTTTTGTGATTTGTATAACTTTTGTAATCACAAGCTTTGTGATTTGTATAACTTTTGCGTAATGCAAGATGTCTTAGGTCTCGAAAACTCCCCTTCCCCTATGGCAAGCTTGATTAATGCTTCTGCTGGGCCCTACTGATAAAAACTATAAGATACCTCTGATACCTGGTACCAGGAAGTCTGGACCGAAAAATGTCACTATCAATGAATGTGGCTAAAACTCAAGTTCTATACAATGCTCTGTTGGTCACATGGCTAATGTATAGGTACCAATAATTCTGGACTTACAAAAGTGAACTGTAAAGTCTTGGAGAGCAAGCAGAACCATTTTAGAAAGACTTCAAGTCTGGCTCTGCTCCCTGGATTCGAACTCAGAATAAACTTCTTTCTACCAGTTCCCTGCCCCTTTGATTTATTGGGATCCAGGGGAGCAGCAGAGCATTACTTGGACCATAACGCTCCCTTGTTTCTGTCAGCCCCTCCGAGAGGCCTTCCTTGCTCACCCTGTCCAAAGGTGGTCTCCTCTGTAATCCTCCATCACCGCCATGGCATAGCAATTGTCACAATTATTTCACTGGTTTATACCTATATTGTCTGAGTGTCCCCCCGATATAAATTCCCTGAGGGCTGGTCACATATCTGTCCTATTTAGAAGGGAGACAGGGAGAGGGAAGGAAGACAGAGGAAGGAAAGAAAAGGGGAAGGAAGGGAAGAATGGGAGGAGAAAGGGAGAGGAAGAAGGAGGAAGGATAGATATTTGCTGCTGGAGATTCATACAGTTTAGGTCAGGGTTCTCAACCTCAGCACTATTGACATTTTGAGCCAGATTATTCTTTGTTGTGGGTGACTGTCCAGTACATTCTGATGGTCAGCAGTATCCCTGGCCTCTGCCCACTAAATGCCATTACCCCCCATCCCCTCAGTTGTGACAAGGAAAAATGTCTCTAGACATTGCCAAATATCCTCTGGGGGACAAAATCACCTCTGGTTGAAAGTCACTGGTTGGAAGGTTTTCAATCTGTTTTCAACAGCTGAATTCTTATTTCAAACATACTTTTATAAAGAAGTTCAATATATGAAACAAATTTCCCTGGAGCTGTCTCCGGGTTCCATTCTGGTCAGTACTGCTACACCAGTGCTGTGTAACAACCACCCCAAAACTCAATGTCTTCCAACAAATGCTAGTTCTCAAGCTCCCTAGTCTGCAGGTGCACCGAGTCCAACCTATCTAGGCTGGGCTCAAAGGGGCAGCACTGCTTGGAGTTGAAAGTTGGACTTGGCTTCAGGCTGCAAGTGGGGCTTAGGTCTGTTCCATGCATGGTCCTGCTGGGGCTAATCTGGACTTGCTTGTCATGACAGCAGGTCACCAGTGTGCATGCCAGAGGGCACAAGCCAGGTCACTCAAGCACGTTTACAGCTGCTTGTTTCAAGTCTGCTAATGTTTCATTGTCATGTCAGCAAACACATGGACAAGCCCAGTACCAGTGGGGTGGGAAGATACAACTCCACCCCACCGAGGGGAGGAGATGAATATTTGCTGAGCAATAATGCATCTATGCGGAGCCTAAGAACACACAGATCCAGACAGCTGAGGCTCATGGGGAAAATGGAGCTATGGGCCTGCACTTGCCTTTCTCCAACACGCTTGCTTCACTGAGTCCCTCCCTGCCCCTGCCTACACGAGAGCATCCCAGGTCTCTGAACCAAGGAACAGTCCACAGCACACGGTCAGGAGTTGGAGCCCGGGTACCTTCCCAAGCCTGCGTGCTCGGCCACACACTGCTCTGGCCCTCCTAGGCACTTGCAAGTGTGACTTTCATTCAACAAATATTTTCCCAGTGCCTCCTCTGTACCAGACCCTGCCCAGGCCATGAGGGACACAGCAATGAGCATGGAGCCCACAGCCAAGCAGGGCAAATGCCCCACTCTCCTGGGGTGGCCAGGACATCCACACGGAGGGTGCCATCGCAAGCCATAAATCCCCTCTTTCTCTGATGAGCACTCCTGGCATTAATCTCATCAGAAACTGCGCTTGGGGCCTTGGAAGGACCCTTTTCCTGTGGCAGATCCAACCCCTCAAACAGGGATCCTTTGACATGGGGACTTGTCTCATCAAGATATCATCATGTCTAAATCGAGGCTGTGTCAGCAGCCCCATGAAAATGAATAATGGCCTCAATTATGACCCATATAACAGCCCAATAAAACCTAATTAAAGTGATCCACATCCCATCTGCCAGAGCAGGGCAAAGCAGCCAGGGAAGGTTGGAGGCCCAGTCAATTCAAGGAGAGCAAGTAACGTGAATAATAATTATTATATGTATATTATTATAAATATAAGCTATATAATATTAACATATAATAATATAATTATGATATTATTATTATTATTGCAGCTAGCACTTGTGATGTGCTTCCAGTGTGCCAGTCCTGTGCTAGCAAGTGCTAACTTGTCCCTGATACGCTGGACAAGTATCATCCCGTTTAATTCTCACTAGCTTGCCACAAATTAAGTGCTAGCATCAGTCCTCTTTTACAGATGAGAAAACTGAGGCACAGAGAGCTTAAGTAACTTGATCAAAGTGACACTGCTAATGGGTAGTAGAGCCTGAATGTCAGGCTCCAGCATTGCTTGGTCTGTAAAAGATGCTCGCTGCATGTGTGTTGAAATAATGAATAGGTTTGGCCAAGAGCCTATATCAGGTAACTCAAATGCCACACAGTTAACTAACAAACATTTATTTAGCACCGACTAAAATCTAGAGGTACTAAAAACGAAGTGGGGAAAAAGACAAGCTGGCCCTTGAATTCTATATGATTACTGTTATAATGGAGGTATGTACAAACTCAGTGGTACATGGGGGCAGAAAGAGACTTAATTCTGCCTGGGAAATCAAGGAAGACTTCCCATAGAAGGCAACCCTGAAGCTGGGTCCTTAAAAATGAATGGGAATTTGTCAGACAGAAGAAGGCATTCTAGGCAGAGGAAACAGGATATGCAAAGTTATAAAAAGGTCAGAGCCCAGCATATTCTGGGAGTTTCAAGGCTGCATAGTATGAAGCTGCAATTTCATCCTCTGGCTGAAACATGGCAGGGGAGCTGGGTATGTCTGACAAGGAGGCCCACAAGATCAGCAGGTCAAGATCACCAAACACCCTTTAAGCCATGCTCAGGATTTCAGACTGCCCCATAAGCAATGGGGAGCCATAGAAGATTATTAGGCAAAGGGGTGATGTAGCCAGATCTGTTCATTAGGAGGGTCCCTCGGGTAGCTGGGCAGGGAATGCCTTGGGAAAGACAGGAAGATTCACACCCTGGGACATTTGGACATAGCACCTTCTGCAGGAGCATGAACTATCAAGCCTTTTTATTAAAGAAAAACCTTAAAACAGGGCCAGTATGGTCAGATGGGCAGCCCCAGCACCTAGCCCTGCCTGGCACAATAGCCAGAACTGGGCCAAAACCTGCTCTCTTTGCCTAATTAAGGCATGGAACACTTAGATGATCCCTAAGCAGCATTCCAAGAGCCTCCCAGCCCCTACACCCCCAGAAGAAGACCTGTGTATCCTGGGTACCATCACAGGTCTCTACTTGCTGACAGAATGGTAGGAATGGTAGGAGATGGAACACACTGTCTCCTGCCTCAGGGCCTGAAGTTCAGGAAGGAGCTGACTCCTCCAAACGGATGGGTCTTTAAAAAACTAAGAACACCAAGGTCGCAGTCATGTGAGACAGATTGCTTTTAAAAAGCGGGCTCTGTTGTTGCCTTTGTCATTTCAAAGGATACTGCCCTTTGACCCAGGAAGAGGTTCCAAATGCATAAATAGAGCAATAATTTCCAGCATCAATGTTTTGATAAAATGAAAGAAGGGAGAAATACATATTATAAACACCACCTCCGGGAAGCACAGTCAGAAAAAGTTATTAAACATTCTGTCACAAGCTTGGCAGACAGCACTGTCCACCCACCCGGCACTGAGTTCCTAATAAAGGCGGCATCTTGGAATTTGTCACTCTCGAATGCATAATTTACTAGTCAAAAAGCAGCGGTAATACATTGCATTTTCATAAGGGGCTCTGAAGCTGTCTAATTTCCCTGAGCTACAGGACGACAGGAGGCTGTGGCCACTCACGGAGGCCCCTTTATGCATTATGGATAGAGACTTTGCAATTCAAAGTGACAGCCCAGTCTCCCTGTTGCCTGCCCCCCAAAACCCCAGATCATATTGAAAGGTCTAGAACTAAAAGGTGGGTCTGTTCCCAAAGCCTACAGCCATTAGGTGCTTAGAAGAGTGTGTGTGTGTGTGTGTGTGTGAGAGAGAGAGAGAGAGAGAGAGAGACAGACAGAGAGACAGAGAGAGAGCAAGAGAGAGAGAAGGTAGGGACAAAAGCAAAAATCGTTGCCTGGGTCTCATCAAACATAATCAGAAACCAGCCTGACTTGTCACTTGATAACATGTGTACGAGATGGGGCAAAGGACAGATGAGCAGTGACTAAACAGGGCCAACCAGCCCAGTGCCCCATACGTGCCATCAATGTCTTCTTCAGTTCCAAAAGTTAGACAAACACTGGCGTCCCCTCAACCTGGATTACAAAGTCTGTAGGTATATGATGCTATCCATCATGGCAACTGGACTGGGAGGCTCTGGTATACCTTCACGTGGCCCCCTCAGAGGGGAGGCAGAAGCAGAGAAAAAAATTCAGGCAAAGAAATGAACATAGTCTTGAACAGAGTTAGCTCAATATGGTGGAAGGAGTTTTAGACTGGGATACAGAAGATCTCCACCTCTTATAGTTAAAATCATTGGACCCAAGGCAAGTCACTCAGCCTTACCTTGTTGGCCTAATAAAAAGGGAAACCATACAGTGTATTAGAAAGATCACAGTACAAGAGTGGAGAGAACTGGGTTCAAATACAGTTCTGCAACCGACTCACCTGTTGCAGTGGCCACGCAAACACCTAGGGTTTTTCTCTACTCATACACTGGTCCTGATAGTAAGTGAGGGCAACTGTCCCTTCCTTTGGGCCAAGAGTCCAGCCCATTTCATTATACACTGACCTACCTTCTATGAAGAGGATACAAAGCTGAATTGTCTAAGTTTGAATCCCAGGTCTGTCCTCATATCTCTAGCCTCAATTACTCCATCTCTTAAATGAGAATAAAAATACTACCCACCTCCAAGAGATGATAATGCCTGTTATAGGCCAGAGATGAGGGAGAAGAAAGGGATAAGAAAAGTGTGCACAGAGATGACACTCAGAAATGTGAGACAAATAAGGGGAGGGGGAAGTTGTTATGTATGGTCTGGGTCAGGCCAAGGCAAAACATCTCCTGGGAGTGCCTCCACTGACAAAGCCAAGGGGTGCCATGTTCTGCTTTCTGCTCCCAAGCCTACACCATCTTGGCTCTCCGGTCTCTTTCAAGAGGGCCAGTTGTCAGTGGGCAAGGCCACAAGAGCCAGAGAAACATCCAGGCTCAGAAGCCGTCGGGTCTACACAGTGACCAGAGTGATCACCACAGTCAGTATGGAGAAAAGTGAAAAATGACAACATCTGGTAAAAAGGAGAAAGAAAGCATCTCATTTCATCCTTGTAAATATCCCCACAACAATGAAGCTAGTTCTTTTCATCTTGTTATCCTCCATGGGTTCCCAGGGCCTTGGTGGTGATAGGCAAGTAATCAAGAGTGACAGAGGTGAACATCTCTTAATAGCTAGCACCAGAATACCCTTGGGAGTAGGGGTCAGTCTCAAAGAAAATGCCTCAGTGAGCCACTTGGCAAGGAGCCAACATGGGAAAATAACTGAACTTCTTTGCACGAGGCGAGAAAGAGAATGTTTCTTACTAGTGAGAAGAAGAGTCTGGGTAGGTTTAAAATGGAAATGACTCAGCCCCTATGGAAAACAGTATGGATATTTCTCAAAGAACTAAAAATGTAGCTACCATTTGACCCAGTAATCCCACTACTAGGAACCTACCCAAAGGAAAAGAAATCAATATGCAAAAAAGATTCCTGTATTTATATGTTCATTGCAGCACTATTCACAAAAGCAAAATCATGGAACCCATTTAAGTACCCACCAACAATTGACTAGATAAGAAAACATGGTATATATACATCATGAAACACTATGCAACCATGAAAAAGAATGAAATCATGCTCTTTGCAGCAATATGGTTAGAGCTGGAGATCATCACCCTAAGTGAACTAACTCAGAAACAGAAAACCAAACACATGTTCTCACTCATATGTGGAAGCCAAATGGTCACAAAGACACCAGGGACACCAATAAGTAGGGGAAGCATTAGGATTCAGAAATTACCTATGGGGTACAATGATCACTGTCTGGAGAATGGGCCACCTGAGACCCAATCCCCACCACTATATAAAATGTCCATGTAATAAACACATATGTATACCCCCTGAAAATCAAATAAAATTAAAAACTGAAAAAAACTTTTAAAGGGAAATTGTTGAGAAGGGAAGAGAGAAAAAGCTAGAAAAATGGTGCCCGGTGACATTGAGTGAAGTCCAAACAATGAAGTGGCATGAAGGTCAGTTAAGAAGAGGCTATTTCCCTGCGATGTTAACTCTTCATCCCCAAGATACATGTTCACTTGAGTTCTACTACACTCAGCACACTCATAAGCATGTGGAAGGAGTGAGGTTGTCCGTGGACCTCAAGAAAGAGACTGAGTTTCCCACTGCAATCTGCAAATGTTAATCAAAGTCTTAAAGGCAGGACACCCAAGGCAGAAGTCTCACTGAAAATGAAAGACCTGGAAGAAGAGGTAGAGAACTTTGGAGGGTTTTTTTAAAATAAACTTTAGGTATAAAATGGGAGTTTCACCCAATCTCTAATAGAACTCAAAAGAAGAGGAGATTCCAACTAACACCTGGGGTCCACCGATAATCTCCATCCAAAGCATAGTCCTGCGATATATACAAGCTTCTATGATAACGGCAAGGAAGATCCAATACTGTTGAAGTGGGTCTTGACAGATGAACTAAAGTTTTCAGCCCATAAAGCAACTCATTCCAAGAAAAGAAAAGTAAATGGCGAGCTCAAATACACTGTCATGAGCTGGCATCGTGTTTGAGAATGGTGGGTGGTGTGGAGGATCTGGAAGGTTAGGGAATACACAGGCAGGTGAGGAGTTGAGCATGGAGGGGCAAGCCAGGACAGATCAACACAAGTCTCACTGAGGAGTCAGAACTTTGTCCTGAAGAGTGGGGAGTGCTTAAAGGACTGTCATGAATGGCCTCTTATGGCCAGAACTACAGTAGAAGTTCAGAAGAGAGAAAGACTGGAGGCACAAAGACAACAGGTCCAGGGGAGAAAAGTAAGGACTGACCCAAGGTTGCAGCATACTAACAAATAAATAAACAAACAATTAAAATTAAAATTAAAATAAACAAAGGATCTGAATAATCAATACACAAAATAGAGTGTACAAGTGGCCAGTAAGCACCTGAAAACATACTCAGTATCATTAGTCATCACACAAATGTCAAGACAAATGACCATATGTATCTAGTGATAGGATAAAAGCACATATATAGGTATGACAAGCACCAACTTCATGCTGGTGTTTGCTGTGGGACAAGGGAAGGAGAACAGCATCAGGGAAGGCTTGGGGGCTTCAAATGTGTCCACAATGTTTTGCTGCTAAAAGAAATCTAAAGCAAACATGAGAAATGTTAAGCTCTGATAGAGCTGACCAAGCGTGGGGCACATGAGAATTCATTCTATTATTCTCCGAGTATTTCTGAATGTAACAGTTCATAATAATATTTTTTAAAGACAATAAGGAATTACTTATCTGCCCATTGAACTGCCAAAGCTTAAAATAAAGTAAATCCTAGTGATGGGGATGATAAGGAGAAATGAAAACTTTCATATCTTGCTGGTAGAGCATAAACTAGTATATTTCCAAAAGACAATTTAGCTATACCTATCAGAATTGTTAAATGTGCTTGAACCCTTTGATGTATCAATTCCACAACTAGGAATTCTCCTCAAGGAAGTTATGAATGCACCCCAGAATTGAGGCTTATAAGAGAAAAATAAGAAATAATATAAACATACAGCAATACTTTATAGCTATAGAAGATAATGTTGCAGATAGATAATGACATGGAAAGATGTATATTAAATGTTAACTAATAAAGAAAAGCTTGACACATCACTAAGTACATACAATTCCTTTTTTAAAAAAATGTATATATTCATAGACAAAACACTGAAAAGATACACTTTGAAATGTCAAGAATTGTCCTTTCTGGGTGAATTAATAACAAATGACATTCATTTTCTTACTTCTACCTATCATTTTTCCTACATATTTCTAATATAATGTAAATGAATAATACCTACATAAGTAAAATAGCATATTGCTCTATCAGAAATTTTAAAATAGTATCTCTGTCCCTGTATAGTGAGCTCAGACTGTCATAATAAAATATTGTAGAGTCTGTGGCTTAAACAACAGAAATTTATTTCTTACACTTCTGGTGCTGGAAAGTCCAAGACCAAGGTTCTAGGAAATCTGGTGTCTGGGAAGGGCTCTCTTCCTGACTTGTAGGTGGCCACCTTCTTACTGTGTCCTCAAATGGCCCTTTCTTAAAATATCATGATGATGCCACCCTCATGGCCTATTTGCCCACCCCTATTCGGCTTCTAAATGTCCCATCTCCAAATAGCATCACATTGGGGGCTAGAGTTTCAACAAATGAATTTAGGGAAACACAAACTTTCAATCCATAATAGTCCCCAAATACATAACCTGAATCTAATCATAAGGGGAAAAAAATCAAAGAGCATTCTACAAAACTTTCTTAGACTTTTCAAAAATGTCAATGTCATGAAAAACAAGGAAAGAGTAAAGAAATAAACCCAGGTTAAAGGAGAAAAAAGACACGTGACAAGAAATGCAACATATGACCCTGGGTCAGATATAGGATTGAAAAATAATTAAATTGTTACATGGACATTAGTAAGGCAATTAGTGAAATTTAAATACAGGCTGCAGATTAGATAATACTGTAAGATTATATCAATGTGATTATATAATATATGGGTGCTAGGAGATAGTGATAAAATACTAAAGAAACAAGAGTCATGTGCCTCCAAGTTACATTCAAATGGGTCAGCAATAATAATAGCAACAACAAGAATAAATGTATATATTTAGAAAGAGAAACAAAGTAAATATGGCAAATGTTAATACACAATGAGTCAAGATAAAGGATATATAAAGGAGTCTATTTTGCCATTCTTGAAATGTTTCTGTAAGTTTGAAATTTAAACAAAATGTAATAAAAATTCCTCTCCTCCCAATTTAAGAAAATAAAGTGAAATACAAGACAGAGGTCATGATGAACTTGAGCTAGCTCATAGTGGCTTGCAAGAGCTCACTGTTAAAGTTTCAGGAATTATAAAAGCCAATTGACCAGTTAGTAGCTTGACATTGACTGTGGTAGAAGTATTCACAAGACAGAAATAAGCAAATGTTACAAATCGAGGCTATTTTTTTTCTTTTTCCAGAGAGTTAACTGTTAAGCATTTACCAAAATACCACTGGATGGAGGTGTTCTCTGTAGTCGGTAGAGATAGGGTTCTTCTTCCCAACTTACTTCTGTCTTTCCACCAAGTAGTAGTACTTTCTTCTGAGCAGTTGTCAGATTTAACATCTCCTGCAAGTTTCTTGACCTAACAGGGCTTCTGTTTCCCCAATATCTGGAGAAGGTCAAATCTCTGAATCAAAAGATGACAGTGGCTGTGGTGGAATGTGATCTCTACATGTCCCACCAAGAGTTCTGCTTCACTGTGAACTGTCAAGACAGATGCAAATGGGAAGACATCCTTTTGCAGAATTAAATCTGTTTAAGAGAAAGCAGGACAACACCATGATTTGGAAGCAGCTGCAGTCCCTGATGGGCGCGTTTCTGACCCAGCCAAACATTGTATGTAGAGGGCACATACATTTAGGTTATGGAATCTGAAAGACAGTTGGTTAAAGTTATCGTCTCTGCTGTGGGTAGCTGGTGCTAGATGGGCTTCTTAGGTTGGATTCCCTGGGAGCAGATGCTGAGAGGAGGAGTCAAGACCAAGTAGTTTATTTAGGAGGGGATCCCAGAAAGCAGCGGTTAGAGGAGTGGAGAATTACAGGGAAGGGAGTGCAGTGTGGTGCTGGGCGGTGTGCTGCTATGGACAACTGAGGCTCAGTCTCTCTGTGGAATTTTAGGAGACCATGTAGAACAGGACTCAGTGATATTTCACCCAAGAGGCAAGGAAACTGAGATGTTTTCCCCTTAACCTTCATTTATTAGACTGGATAATGGCCTCCCAAAGATATAAGACCCTGATCCCTGGAACCTATGAATGTGAACTTATGAATGTGAACATGGCAAAAAAGGATTTTGCAGACATGATTAAATTAAGAGATGATGGGATTTTCCTAGGTTATCCAAGTGGGCCCTAAAGGTATCACAGGTGTCCTTATAAGAGGGAAAAAGAGGAAGGTTTGACACAACAGATGGTAGAAGGCAACAAGATCATGGAGACAGAGACTGGAGTAATGCAGCCACAAGCCAAGGAATGCCAGCAGCACCAGAAGCTGGAAGAGACAAGAATGAGGTTCTCCCCTAGAGCCTCCAGATGGAATATGGCCCTTCTGACACCTTAATTTCTGTACAGTGATATTGATTTTGGTTTTCTGTCCTCCAGAACTGTGAAAAAATTAATTTCTGTTGTTTTAAGCCATCTAGTCTGAGGTATTTTGTTATAGCAACCACAGGAATCTAATACACCTCATCAGGCACTGGCTGAGGGCTCCTCTCAGAGGCACTAATTATCTGCACATCCAGCCTTCCCCAGTAACAGAAGTAGGGAAAAAATTCCTCTGGCAAAGTCACAGATGCTTGCAATGGGACACCAGTTAGCAACTCCTGCAGCAATGAATGCCAAGGTATGGGCAGGCCAGGAACATCATCAGCCTCAGTGGACATGGTCTGGGTTGGGCTGTATCACTGCATTAATGCCTGGGGTTGTACAAAGCAGGGAAGCTCTGGTTGGATTTATCTGGTTGGCTCTGAGATTATGTCCTCACTTTTCTCTGCAAGGGGACAGCTAAAATGCCCAGGTTCTGGAAGCTAAAACTCCGGGGAGTCATAGTCTCAGAATGTTCCAGAAACAGGCATGGGAGAAAGATGCCTGCAGCTTGGAAGGGGGGTGGGGACAAGCCTAGTCCCACAAAAGCCAGCCTCCCCAACTTGCCAGATCAGCCCCTGGATGCCACCAAGCATACCTCTGGATTAAGGCATGGAAGGAGGAGACTGCCAGCTGCTCCCATCTTCTGACATCCCCGTTGTTAATAAGAGTTATACCCCAAAAATGACTCATGGTCAAACAAGTTTGGGTAAAGTGGAATTCAGTTAAAGTTAAATTGAATTACTCTTCAAAAAATGAGTATTTCACAATTTTCTCAATTTCTTACTACCGACTTTTTTTTGCAGAACATATGATGGGGTTTGTTTCATGGAATACACCTGGGGGGAATGACATGCACTTGGCTGTTCATATGGGACACAGTAGGAAAAGGGGCAGCAACACAAAGGCTACAGGTATGGGTGCTGCCTGGATTGGAGGTGTTTATAATAGACCGAGACTGCCTGAGCATTTTTGGGTGTCACCTCCTCTACCCTCCCCCAGTCCATAAAGAAGGCATTGTACTCTCTATTTTACAGATGAGCAAACTGAGGCTTGACCAATAAATGGTGGTCAGATGTGGTACAGGGCTCATCTTACACGTGGGATGGTGATGGCAGAGTGGACTGAGCGAGGGTTCCAGGGCATGGGATGGACAGCAGCTCCTCCGACTGGGTGGGGGTCATCTGAGGATGAGCCAAGGAGGAAGAAGGTGAGCTGCACATGGGTGCCTCATAACCTGGCCTTAGCGCTTTCACAGGCTCAGTCTCAGCAGGGATTTTAGCTAAGGCAAGGGTAAGTTTGACAATTGGCCAAGAGGGAAGAAAGAGCAGAATGTAGGGCATAGGTTGACTCCCTCAGTTACCTTCATCACCATGTGGCTAAGCATGAGTCTGCCCACTTGAGCATTGCGTGGTTTTCTTCAACCAAAGCTGCTTGAGCCAGGGGTAATCATAATGCAGGGGGATGCCCGCCAATGTGGGACTTCCTGTCCTGGTTTCTGCTGGCCTGTTCTCACCTTTGCTTCCTCGTCACAGAGAGTGAAGTGAGCCGATGGGTACCAGAAGCGGGCAGGTGAAGGTGGCCAGAGCACGTTCCTTCTGGCTCCTCAAACTCCTGGCTGTACAGAAAATCCCAGCTCATGGCCCCTCCAGCACCCACTGCCCTTGACCTGCAGCTTTCCATCCAGAAGCCCAACCAGAGCTTAGAGAAGCCTTCACTGCCTCAGAACCTGCCTGTCCTCAACCAGGTCACCCAGCCACAGTGTCTTCATATCCAACAATGGACTTTGTTAAAGACGCAGAGACCAGGGTGAGAGGCAACTATTTAAAAACGCAGCTAGTAAAGGCAAGAATTCTCCAAGTCTGGTCCAGAAAGGACATACTTGCTGCATTTGGCTGTGGTGCCATGGAATGATTAGACCCCTAGAATTAGCTGAGGTTGGGGAACCAGATAACAACCAAGCTCCGGGGCTGTTATCTCGGAAAGGGACGACTTTGTCGTGGAGCCTAGACAAGGGCCACAGAGTAGAGGGCAGACCCTGATTTGGGGTCACCTCTCCAGCATCTTACAACTCTAAGTGTGGTCCCATAGACCAGCAGCTGCAGCACTCACTGTTGGAACTGGTGAATCTCGGCCCCCACCCTAGACCTACGGAGTCAGAATCTGCGTTCTAACAAGGTCTCCAGGTCAGCTGTTCACAGGTTCAAGTTGAGAGGCTCTATCCTGGCACATCCACATTCACGCTTCCCTTTCACAGGAATTGGAGACAAGGAGGAGGGGGAAAGAATGATCTCCTTCTCCTGATAGTCATAGATTTTTCAGAGCTGACTGGGGACGCTGCTCCCTTCCTACCACCTGGTAAGTGTGGAGCTCACAACTGGGACTCCTGAGAGGTCACTTGCCTCAGTGGTCCTGGGCCTAAAAGAGTCTGGGTGGGCAATGGGCTTGTTCTCATGGCCAGCCTGGCTGGGCCTGTGGACTTCTCCGGGGGAGGGACCCCAGCCTCCATCTGGCAAGAGCATGGGGCAATCCCTCCACCCCAAACTTTTGTGTCTTTGTAAAATGTTTAGTGAAAAACTGCCGACTATGTAAATCAGAGATCATTAGAGGTTGGGTTTTTCCTTAAAGAATGGATTCAGCAAAATGCTGTTTTCTCCCCGGCTCTGGGTCTCTATTTAGGGGATTGGAGCTCTGTTTATTTATTTATTTATTTATTCATTAGCTGGGCCCACAGTCAAGGAGAAGGGAGCAGGGCTATTAATCTTTCCTGTCATCCATTCACAGATGTGGAGTTCACACCACAGCAAATGTGAAGTCAGCAGTACACAACCACAAGGTGGAAATTTCAAGAGAAACAAGCTTAGAGGAATAAAAAAAAAAATGAGAAGCGAGTGGGGGTGGAGTGGGGGAGAGAGAGATGCAGAGACAGCGCACATTTAAGATACAGCGTCTCTGCTCCCTGGGCGCTTGTGTGTGCTGAGGGTAATCTTGTTCTCAGCATGGAGGTGCCATTGATATGTTAATAATAATTTTCTTTTCTCTTCATCCTAAAGAAATGAAGTTTGCAAACTGATTCTGATGAAGTAGGTCTGACTCCGTGTGTGTGTGTGTGTGTGTGTGTGTGTTGTGTGTGTGTGTGTGTGTGTGTGTGTGTGTGTGTGTGTGTTGTGTTGTTCACAGAGAGACCGAGACAGAAACACACACTCACTCCCTCCTCTGCCTATTTATGGCATCTACTTAGGGGATTCTGGAAATCTCCGTGGAAAGACAAATAGTTGACGGCTCCAGGGACACCTTTTGGGAATGATATGACTGCCAGTACTTGGGGCGGTGAGACGTCTTGGTGCCTAGAGAAAAAAACCAGCAAAATCACAGGCGGCTTCCATGCTGAAGCCTGATAAAGGGGGTCCCCATTCTCCAGTGTCCCTAAACGAGTGCTGGTCAGTGTGGGATAGATTTTTTTAAAATCAGCACTCAGGCCACCTAGGGCTGGCGTTCCTCTAAAGCCTGGTGAATCTGTGGGAGTCCTGACCCACGTGTGTCCACCTTGCCACAGAGCTGGGCCTCAGTTTCCGCTTGGTCTGTCCTGCTTTGGGGGCTGCCTCTCTGCCTCGGTTTTCTTCTTGCTCTGTTCTGCTTTGAAGGCTGCCTCTCTGCCTCAGTTTACTTCTTAAGTTCTGTCCTGCTTTGGGGGTTGCCTCTCTGCCTTGGTTCCTACGTATTCTGTCCTGCTTTGGGGACTTCCTCTCTGCCTCGGTTTGCTTCTTGTTCTGTCCTGCTTTGGGGCTGAGTTCTGATACTTTAACTCTCTGCTTGTCAGCTCCTTCCCCAAAAGGCCTGGGAGAGCAGGTGGCCAGAGCCCCAGAGCACACTAGGCCATGTTAGAGCATTCCAGAGACAATGGTACTGGACCCACGGCTGAGCCCAGGCTCACTGTTCATTGATCTCAGCCTGATGCAAGCCTGACTTCATCTTTTACCTTGAGTTGCCATTTCAGTAGGGTCCTCTCCTCCTCCTCAACTGCATCTTCTCCCCCACTAATCTGAGATGCTGAGGTCCCAGCCATACTCTCACACCCAGGCATAGTCCCATCTCAGACAGGGAAGGCTGAGTCCAATTCCAAGAAAGTGTGTCCAGCACACCCTGAACAACAGCAGAGGAAGGGCCACTGCAGAGGTCGCTTCTCTCACCATAATGTGAACCCCTTAGGGCAGAGAGACCATGGTTATTCATTTCTGACCCTTGACACTTGCAGAATTCCTGATGAACATTTGTTGAATTGTGTTGAATCCCGGGTCAAAAGCAGAGCTGACAAAAAGGCTGGCTGGCTGCCTGGGGGCAGGGATTAGGTTGTGCAGAAAGTACTACATGAACTCAAACTGTTCCCCTGGATGAAGGAAAGGATGAGAAGTATGTTGGCAGATCAATGAAGGGCTGTGTTGAGTAGGGTTCTGAGGTTGTGTCTGGACTCAGAGAGGAAATCGGGTTCTCCCTTAACAAGTCTGCCCTTGGCACAAGATGACGGGGGTGACACTTCTGCCCCACACCAAGCATTGAAGGGTAGCTGCCCTGAGTCAGGAGTTTTTCCTGAGTGTGTATTTGCGGGTCCTAATGGCCCCTGAAGGGGGAAGGCCTCAGGGCCAAGGGCCCAGGTTTGATGGGAGGGAAAAGGAGAAGGAGGGGCCAGACCTGGCACTGAGCCCACAGCTAAAGGAGCCCCGTTCTAGGCTACAGGCATTGGCCCTAGTAGGAAGGCCATGTGTAGGCACAGGACACAGTGGGCTGGAGCAAGCCTGGAACGCATTTCACAGGAACCCGAGTGACTGAGGCCAGGCCAAGATGCAGCCCGCCATTCTAACCAGAGCTCAACCGCCACCTGTAAGACATGGTAAACACACTTGAATCATCCTTCCAGAAAAACTCTGCATCCATAAATGCCAGTGCCTTTATTACCACGTCCATTTTCATATCTGTACAGTGGAAACAATAAAATCAGTCCTAAGAGGAACGAAGAACAAAGTGCATTCTCGTCAATGGTGCAGTATCCCCCACATCCCACTGTTGACAGATGCCGACTTCCCAAGTGGCACTGAGACCCCAACATGCTGCTGACACAATCTTACCATCCTCTCCTCTCAGCTCCCACCACACCCCAGGTCGAGCTACACTAAGCCCGGAACACATGTTCTCTCTTACCTCTGGCCTCTGTTCATGCTTTTCTCTGACAGCAACCTCTCCCCACACCATTGCCTAAATTACTAAACTCACCCTTTAGATATTAAACACTGCCTCTTCCAGGAAGCCTTCCCTGATTCCATCCTTCCCCCAAAGCCAAGCATTTACTTCTGTCACGTTATCATCATGCCATATTGTCTTTACCTGCTTATCTATTTGTCTATCTCTCTGTTTCTCTTTTTCACTAGACAGCAGACTAGCAAACTTTCCCTAAAACGAGCCAATAGTAAATAACTTAAGCATCACAGGCCATACAGTCTCTGTCACAAGTATTCAGAGCTGCTATTGTAGTGTTAAAGTAGCCAGAGACAACATGTAAACAAATTAGCATAGCTGTGTTCCAATAAAACTTTATTTACAAAAACAGATGGTGGGCCATATTTGGCCCACAGATAGTAGTTCACCAGCCCCTGCACTAGATAATTTTCCTTATTCAATCATCCCTAACATAGTACCTACCACGGAGAAGGTACTTGATACTTAACAAGCAAAGGAAGCCGGGCTTGGTGGCTCAGCCTGTAATCCCACGCCTTTGGGAGGCTGAGGTGAGTGGATTGCCTGAGCCCACGGGTTCGAGACCCGCCTGGGCAACTTGGCAAGACCTCATCTCTACAATAAATCAAAAAAATCAGCCAGGCGTGGTAGCGTGTGCCTGTAATTCCAGCTACTCGGAAGGATGAAGCGGAAGGATCGCCGGAGCCCAGCAGGTCAAGGCTGCTATGGCCGGGAGCGTCCACTGCACTCCAGTCTGAGCGACAGCGTGAGACTCCAACTCAAAAAAAAAAAAAACAAGCAAAGGAATGGTGCTAAAAAAGTTGTTTGCCATCTCTGCCATGGCCCAGTAGGACTGAATGAACCCATCCCACCCCTAAAGTCTAGAAGGGCTGCCTAAGCTTCATGCCTTAACCTGAGTACGGCTGGGACCACTGCAGGTGCTGGAGGGTGTGCTGATCTGTGCAGGACCTAAGCGTGCAGGACACATCTCTGAGGCTAGACCCCAGAAGGACACCCTCCCCTTCCCTCCATCTTTCCTCTCCCTACCTGTCTAGATCCCTGCCACTCCTGATAGGTGGGCCCCAAGGTTGCTTCCTTTGGGTACCATTGCTTCTCTGGGATACTCTCTGCACCTTGGGGATGCCACGTCCTGCCCTCTGCCAAGCACAGGCCTTGCCGATGCTCTGGAGCCACAGGGGTTTCAAAGCCCCACCGTGGAGGGTTGTGATTTGGGGGAGAAAGCCCTTCTCTCTTCATGTCTAACTCCCCCAAAAAGGAACTCACAGCAACAGTACTTGGGCCCAATGTCTCAGAGTTTTATTAAAACAGTGTGCTCTCCTCAGGAATCAGTCATGAGTCAGTGGTGGGGAGAGGACCAGGCAGGGGACGAAGCCAGGGGCTTCCATCATGGAGCACTCGGAATTTCCCCTCCCTGGAAAGACTAGAATCTTGTTACTAGATACTTTCCTTGGCCTGGCTCCATATTAACCCCAGAAGGAGCTCACCCTCCTAAGAAATCTCGGTTCCTCCTGTAAATAGCTCCCTACTGATCCAACCCAACAGTTTCTTAGGCACTGCTTGTTAAGTATAAACCTTCACTTGCACACAGCTTAGGTTTAACCCCAATACATGTCCTCCAAAGCCCTTTGGGTAAATATGGCAGACAGTTGTTGGTCTCAACTCTTATTCTACCATATGAAGATCATATATCCCTTTGTCATATGACTTGCAGGGCCATGCCACTAGGAGAGGAGCTTTTGTCTGAGTTTGGCTTGACCACGTAACTCACTGGCTGCTAGAATTACAATAGGTGTGACCCAGCAGAAGCCTCTCACGTGCGTGGATGGTTCCCTGGCCCTCTGTGCTCCTCTCACCTGCCATGAGAAGCCCATGTTTTGGACAAATGCTGGTCCAAAGAGAACAAGACTCTGTGGAGCAGATCTGAACCCAGCCCTCTTCCTGGAGTCCAGCCCAACCCGGCCAAGATCAGCTGAACCCCAGCCACCCACAGACCCAGAAGGAAGAAAAATAAATGCCCATTGTTACCTGTTTGCCACCGAGTCTGGGGTGTTCTATGATGCAGCATTATTGTAGATGTAAGTAAAATAACTAAGTAAAATAACTTCCTCCAAATCTTCCAGATTGGCCTCCAGGGACTGATTTGCCAGGTCAATGAAATATTCGGGGGCACCTGCTCCCCATACTTCCCTGGCACCAGTTCTGATCATGTGGATCAGCTCCACTGTCTATTTATTGTATTTCTGGGAAGGCTCTAAGCATAAGGAGTCTTTGTTTTTGACTTTCTAAACTTTTAAGCTCTGTGGCGACCTCACTGGTCACTGCAGGCTTAGAAGAGAGAGTCTGACTTAGCATCTTCTAAAGGTGATGGAAAAGCTGTTGTACAATGGCTCTCACTCACGGTACAGGATACATGGACACAGCCAACCTTGAGTCAACTGCTTATGGCAAATGAATGGGAAATTAAAGCTCTTGCCTCCATGATTCATGCCTGGAAGAACAATTTCTTTGGAGAAAAAAATTCTGGTTTAAAATAATCAGGCATTAGCCTTCATGATTCCACAATTCCCAGCACAGTTTCGTTTTGCAGGTATGAGCCGGAGCCATTGAAACTCCTGAATTGGGTGAGCCCCCTGGAGCAAATCCCAAATGCAAATTCTTGCTAATATAAAAATTTGTCAAAAAGTTGTTATGCTAGATTTTTACCCAACAAAAGTGGTAATTATTCACTTCTTTTATCCACATTTCTTTGCAATTTGACTTTGCAGGTCCTCCCATCAAAAGATGGAGATTTCCCCACACCTTAAATCTGGGCTGGCCTGTGGCTTGCTTCGACCAATGGAGTTCAGAAAAAGTGGTACTGAGCCATTTCTATTGCATGCTGACCCCTGTCCAGCCTTCATGTGAGCAAGCCTATGCCTGTCTGCTGGTAAGTGATGGCATAAAGTACCTATGGGTCATCCCAGATGAAGTAATCCTAAACAAGCCAATTCAAAGCTAGCCCTGGACATATGGGTGAGTCTGCAAGATCAGAAGAGCCACCCAGCTAAGCTCAATCCATATTGCCATTCAGACAATCATGAGTTGAGTAAATAGTGCTTTCAAGACACTGATTTTAACGTGGTTTTTATGTAGCAAAGTTGATAGAGTTGTCATTACTAAAAATGCATCAGGACCACCTCGCATGCATCAGGATGGCTACTATCAAAAAATTAAAACTGAAAATAATAAGTGCTGTTGATGTGGAGAAACTGGAGCCCCCCGAGTATTGTTGAGGGAAATGTAAAATGGAACAGTTGCTGTAGAAAACAACATAGAAGTTCCTTTAAAAATTAAATATAGAATTACCATGTGATCTAGAAGTCCCACTGCTGAATATATATCCAAAGGAATTGAAGTTAGTAGACTAAAGAGATATCTCACCCCCATGTTCATTGCAGCATTATTCACAATAGCTAAAACAAGGAAGCAACTCACCTGTTTCATCAGTGGGTAAATGGATCAGCAAAATGTGGTATATACATACAATGGAGCATTATTTAGCATTAAAATGAAGAAAATTCTAGGCAGGAGGCAGTGGCTCACACCTGTAATCCCAGCACTTTGGGAAGCAGAGGTGAAAGGACTGCTTAAGCCTAAGAATCTGAAACCAGCCTGGGCAACATGGCAAGACCTCATCTCTATAATCAACCAAAAAATTAGCCAGGCATGGCAGTGCATGCCTGTAGCCACAGCTACTTGGAAGGCTGTAGCAGAAGGATCGCCAAGGCCAACAGTGGAGGCTCTGTTAGCTGTGATCATGCCACTGCACTCCAGCCTAGGCAACAGAGTGAGACTCTGACTTAATTAATTAATTGAAGGAATTAAAGGAAATTAATTAAAGGAAATTCTAATACATGCTAGAACATGGATGAACTCTGAGAATATTACGCTGAGTTACATAAGCCAGTCACAAGAGGAGAAATATTGTATGATTCCATTTATATGAGGTGCTTAGAGTAGTCAAATTCATAGAAATAGGAAGTAAAATGGTGGTTGCCAGGGACTGGGGAGAGGAGGGAAAGCAGGGAATGGAAGTTATTGCTTAAAGGGTGCAGAGTTTCAATCTTGTAAGATGAAAAGAGTTCTAGAGATGGATGGTGGCGATGATTGCACAACAATTTGCATGTACTTAATACCACTGAACTGTACATTTAAAAATGGCTAAGCTGATACATTTTATGGTACGTGTATTTACCATAATCTTTAAAAGATAAATGCATTCAGGTGGCCTTGGGAGCTTTTGGGAGTACCTGGTGTTCAGAGACCCTGAAAGCTCTGTGAAAAGGCTGCAGAGGAGGGAAAGGAGGTGCAACTACTCCTGGGAAATGCTTGGGGGATAGCAGGTGGTTCAGATGGGCGCAGGACGGCCATTCTGTGCTGTTAACGAGACGCTGAATTAGTCAAGACTCTTTATTGCAAAGGACAGAAAACTAACTCAAACTAGCCTTAAGTTAAAAGTGAAAATTATATTCTCTCACAGCTGGGAATAATACATGCTCAGGCAACTCGTGCAACTGGAAAAGGACCTGGCCAACAAGAGGGGTGGCCAAGTCTTGCTCCTTCTCCTCTTCTATGCACTCCTAGGGCTCTGGCTGTGAGCAGCCCCCCACCCCCTCCCAGCACAGAGACCCCAGAGGTGAGACTGCGTCTCCTCCTGCTCCTCCGGGAAAGGCCCGTGTTTGGTTTGGCTTGGGTCCCCCATCCACCCCTGGGCCAATCGTGCTATGGAGCGCAAAGGAGGCCTCTGAATGGCCAGACCTG
The DNA here is from genome assembly GCF_000164805.1 of Carlito syrichta. Lineage (NCBI taxonomy): Eukaryota > Metazoa > Chordata > Mammalia > Primates > Tarsiidae > Carlito > Carlito syrichta. Next base: position 263,247 of record NW_007037922.1, read on the forward strand.
GGTCATGTGACCACTGTGGCCTGGGTTGGGGTGAGAGTTGCTTCAGAGAAGTAGATGAGGATGCTTGCTGGGCACACACAGTTGCTAGTGTCTGTAACGGATGCTGCTGTATTAGAGCGAGGGTCATTTAGGGACATCGTCTCTGCTACTGAGGAAACTCCATAACCCACGTTCTCAGTAAAGAAGAGAGAGGAGGAACTCAAGCTGTGGAGAATATTAGACATGGACGTGAGGCTCAACTAGCAGGGTGAATTCAGACTAAGCTTCTGTTTCCCCATTTACAGAATAGACTCAGCATCACATGGTTAGTACAAGGGTAAAAGATGGGAATGTTTATAAATTGTTTCTCACTGTGCCTTGTACCTCATAAACTTCAAAAATTAACTAGTCAGGTGCTCAGGTGCGCACCTGTAATCCCAGCTACTCAGGAGCCTGAGGTGGGAGAGTCGCTTGAGCCCAACAGTTCAAGACCTGCTTGGGCAATATAGTAAGACCCCATTTCAAAAATAAATAAATAAATTTTATAATAATAGCAGTAACAAAAATGACTACGAATATTGCCTCCCAGCCTGTTCTCTTCGCTGTCTATCCTGTGGGAGGTAGATTTCTAGGGCTCTCATTCATTCACTCAAGCCCACTGAGCACCTCTGGATGCAGGTGTACCCCAGAGTGTGACTGGGTGTTGGTTTGCATAGGGTTAATGCCTGGGCCAGGACTAGGTCGAGGCAAGGGAGGGGCCTAGGGTGTAAAATTTAAGGAGGTGCTCGCTCTCAGGGCCGTGCAGGTGCAGGGTGAGAGCCTGAAATTGAGCACCTCCTTAAGTTTTTGCCCCAGGTCCCTCACGGGCCCCACCCCAGTCCCAGCCCAGCATTCTGCATTAGAATCTTTGGGGTGAAATCCACACCTAGGGAATCTGAATATCCATTAAGTTAGCTGGGACTTTGAGAAGGAGGTCTCATCCCTAGTGATCCATTGGGTGCTGAGCCGGGGGGCCTGGATTTTGAGGACAGGGTTACCCAGTGCACTAATGCATGTTTGTTCTGCAGCGTACCTCCGGGTGCCATAGGGTGAGGGCCTACAGGGCAAGTGAGATGTACCCTGCACCCTACCCCAACCACTTCAACAGCATTTAAACTTCATATATGCTGACCTGACTTTCACACAAATAAGATGTCACTTGATAAAAAGAGCTCCACTGTTTGAAAAGAAAGTTTGCAAGCTTTCTGGGCCAGAGTGGGAGGGAACTTGACAAGCTCCTCAGCAGGCAAATGATGAGTCTCTCCACGTGGGTCCCTCATTGCCACTCTTCTCACTCTCACCTTCCTTTTTCTCCTTTTCCCCTGAATAACCCATATATTCTTTCAAGCACATCATTCCTGATTTCAATGCTACTGATTTTGGAGAACTTGGTTTCATTTCTGCAACTATGTTTGGCAACCCTGGAGATAAACGTCTGAGGGTTTCGTGATGGAGGTTAGAGTTTTTGTGTCGTTTCTAAGAAATTAATCCCCCCAAAGAGCAAAGAATCACAGTGGAGAAATGGCCCATCCATGAATGATCAATGAGGAACGAATGTCATCATTACCTGGTTCCAGGCTACAGACTTTAGAAAAGAAAATATCCACTCTGTGCATAGAAGCCACCCCCACCAGCCACGGCATCCAACGCATAGATGGAATCTTTTTAAACATTAAAATAGAAACAGATTATATCTCAGAAAGAAACATGAAAATGATTTGACACTATGTGTTTAATCTAATTCAAATCATGGATCCCTAATCGACATTTAATTGATGCAGTAATGTTTGCTCATGATGGTAAATAAACAAAATATATAAACAGAAACATCTTCTTTGATGTTTAATGACTACTTAGAAGTTATTTGGGTCAGAACTACTGAGCCCTAATAAACAAATGCTTAATAATCAATTGAGATGCATTTCTCTGGTTATTGCATTATTAAATCAGGATCCAACTTTAGCTGCAGGATATTCCTTCCAACGGGAAGAAGATGGTTAGAAAGGGAAACAGTGATAATGGCAGATCCCATTCACCCTGTAAGTTATCGGGAGGGGTTTTCTCTCCATTCCTACAATCAGATGCAGCTCAAAAGAAACTAAACTCCAAGTACAGGGACCTGGGCCTCATCGTGCTAAAACAGAGTGTGTCTCATTTCCAAGGATTTGATTTTCATTACAAATCCTTTTCTATTGCCTGTCCTATGAGGTAATCCATGTAAACAAAATAATTCATGGGGTGGGGGGGAAAGCAGCCAGGCATGGTGGCTCATGCCTGTAATCCAAGCACTTTGGGAGGCCAGGGCAGAAGGATTGCCTCAGCCCGGGAGTTCAAGACCAGCCTAGGAAACATAGCAAGACCTCATCTCTACAAAAAAATCCAAAACATTTGCCAGGTGTGGTAGCAAGCACCTGTAGTTCCAGCTACTCAGGAGGTGAGGAAGAAGAGTCACCTGAACACAGGAGGTCAAGGCTGTGGTGAGCTGTGACTGTGCTACTACACTCCAGCCTGGAAGACGGAGTGAGACTCTAACTCAAAAAAATAAACATAAAAATAAAGCAGTGCCTGACATGAAGTAAATTCTCAAAAAAAAGGCTGTCATTATCATTGTTATTTGCCATGATCATTATTATTACAATCCTAACTTGCCAAGGCTGTTTGAGCATGTGTGAAATTCACTCTGGGTACCTCACCTGAGACTTTTTTTTTCCATAAAGGTATGGTTCTTTTGTCAGTGCCAGAATCGAGCCACACCCTGCTGTCCCAGCCAGCAGTTTCCAAACTGTATCAGGGAAAAGCTCGAGTCAGCCACGGGCAGGTCTGCGGTCAGGACCCCCTCCAGCTGGAGCTCTGGGCTCTTGCTCTTTCTCAGGCTCCTGGAAGTTCATCCAGCCTCTTCTGTGTCACCTCTGGTGCTCATGCTTCCAGAAGTGAGACCTGTGTTTGGGCTGCTGGGTGTCCCTGGGATGAACATCTGGGCTCTGTTTTCCATTCCTAAAGCTATCCAGAGCCCAGTTCCCAGCAGCTGCGTCCTCACAGGGCTGAGTCCATAAGCACCTCCAGGTACTATGCCCTTACAGCGGCTCAGCTGCCAGCGCCTTGGCAAGCCCCTTGCTTCTCCCCTTTCCTCTCTCCTCCTGCTCTTCCCCATTCCCCTCCTCTCTAACACAGCCCCCAGAGACTGCGGTCTGTCTGCGCAGGGTGAGCAGGAGACCCAGAAGTTGGCGGCCCAAAGTTCACAGACCAAGAGGAGCATGTGTTTAGCATTTAAGGGAGTGAATAGCTGCCAGGGTGACCAAAGTCCCGTCGTCAGATGGACGAGACAAGGGCTTGATGGTCCCAGGGCGCCATCGTGTGGCTACTTGTTGTAATGACCAAAGGGTCCCGTGATCCAAAGGGTCTTGGGCCCCTGAAGTCCCTGGTCCTCACCCAGGAAATAAAGTTAGGTACAAACCCTTCCTTAGACCTCAGAAGTCCCACTATTTGCCTTCCTGGTGGGATGTAAACAGAGGAAGAACAGAGAGGAGAAATTGAAGGCAGAGGACAGAGCATGGAGAAAAGTGCGCCTGGAGGAGTCTGTGTAAGACTTAATAGACGCTAGTATGATAAAACCAAAGGCATCTGGAAGAAAGGACATCACAAGAAAGAAAGTGTCATGTGAACAGAAAAGGCAGCCACAGAGTGAAGACCCAGATGGTCTCCACTGAAGAACGGAATTCCCAGCACCTAAGTGCAAGGACTGGAGAGAGGGAGAGAGGCAGATTCAGAAGAAGTAGGGGTCAGAGAGCTCTTCTCCCTCTACCTTCCCTCTCCTCCCCTCTCCCTCGCCGCCCTCCTACCTCTCAGTCCTCTTCTCTTCTCCTCCTCCCCTCCCCCTCCTCCTCCACTGCTCACCCTCCTCTCCCCCACCAACCCAACACAGACTAGGAGAGTACAGCTGATGGGACCTTTCGAAGCCATAAACTTCAAAAGAGCATCCTCCATGGCCTCACAGCTCTGAAGGGCTATCACCTCTGTATTTATCCCTGTGACCCTGCCAGGTTTGTGCAACCCCATTTTATAGGTGAGGCACCCGATATGTTTATTGTATTCCAGGCTGGGAGTCAGACTACCTACATTTGTACTGTTATTCTACACTTTTACTGGCTACATGCCCTGAACAGATCACTCAACTCTGAGCCACCATTTCCAGATCTGTAAATGAAGATATGACAGTACCTCCCCTCCAGGATTGTATAAAGGTAAAATGAGATAACATACTTTGTGCTTGATACTTTCACAAGCGAGAGCTAATTCTGTTCCCAAAACATCCCAGGGAGCCACGAGTACTATTTACAGGTGAGAAAACTGTGGCCCAGAGAGGCTGGCATTATTGACCGGAGGTCATACTGACAGTGAGGGCAGAGATGTGACTCAAGCCTCGGCTTGTCCAATTTCAAAGTTTGAATGAGTGTTCAGTGACTGTCTCCCCCATCAGACTGTGAGCTTGTTGAAGGTAGATATTTCATCACAGCCGTCTTTGGCCTCCCCTGAAACCAGCACAGGGACTGACATGTGGCAGGGACTCGGTGTCTGCTGATTGACTAACCAGGTCAGCAGGGAGCCGCCAAGTACAGGGTGCTTGCTGGGCAAGGGCTGAGTGTATGAGTCCAAGGCCTCCGTTTGCTCAAGCCACCCTTCACCTTACAGATTCCCCAGATACACCAAGTGCTGTCCTGCCTTGGTATGAGAATGCCCTTCCCGCTTGACTCAGCCCAAGGAACTAAGAGATCAGGCCAGGTGTGCCCTGCTCTGCAAGGGCTTTCTCCTCCCCTCCAGGCTCCCAGAAGACTAGGCCAGACCTTTATTAGCACGAAGATCCCATGGCAGGGGCAGGGCCAGCTCCTGTCCACCCACCTGGATCCAACCAGGCAGAGATATCCCAGGGCCAGGGCCATGTCTAACTCCCTACAGCTGTGTCCATCTTAAGGCACTGAGGGGCAGGGAGGGAGACAGGCGGAAGGAAAGGAAGAGAGGAGGAGTGGGAGAGGGAAGGGAAGAGATGAGTAAGAGAAGGAAAGGAAGGAGGGAGGGCAGAGGAGAAGGGAAGGCATGAATGAGGAAAAGAGGAAGGGGCCAGTGCGGTGGCTCAGCCTGTAATCTCAGCATTTTGGGAGGCTGAGGCGAGAGGATTGCCT
>NW_007037922.1:268461-317369 GCF_000164805.1 Carlito syrichta
CCTGGGCAACTTGGCGAGACCTCTTCTCTACAATAAATCAAAAAATAAGCCGGGCGTGGTAGCGCGCCTGTAGTTCCCGCTACTTGGAAGGCTGAGGCGGAAGGGTCACCTGAGCCCAACAGATCGAGGCTGCGGTGGCCATGAGCATGCCACTGCACTCCAGCCTGGGCAACGGAGTGAGACTCCAACTCAAAAAAAAAAAAAAGAAGAAAGAAAAGAGGGAGGAGGCAGAAAGGGAGAGAAGAGAGGAGGAGGGAAGAGCAGGGAAGGGAAAAGAGGAAAGGAAGAAGGAAGGACAGAACGAGGGAGGGAGGGTGGGAGGGGAGAGAGTGCCCCACTTCTCACACTTACCTTGGGGGGTGTCTCTCCCTGGCAGAGGCAGCGTGGGCGCCTCCGTGCCAGCCACCTGGCCACCCCCCAGCGCTTCCTTCCTACCAGCCCTCTCCTGCCTCCGAGGCTGGAGCCGGCGCCTGACTCTGATTCTCTCCGAGTCGGCATTTTTCCTTCCATGCTGGGGCACAGACGCAGGCCGGGAGTTAACACACCTGCCACTCCTGTGCTGACACACAGCTTTTCAGAAAATGGGAAGATGAAATGAGCCTAGATGAAGCTGGAGAGGGAACAGGTCCTGCTGGCTCCTCCAGCTGGGGAGGGTGACTTCTGGGGTACAACCCTGGGGGTCCTCTTCCACTGGCCCCTCCACCCACACACCTCCTCACTCTGCTCCCCTCCCCCTGCGTTGGACAAGGTCTGCCCACCTTGGCATGGACGCTGGTGGGAACGATCAGGAGAGAAGCCTCTAACCTCCTCCCTTGGTCAGAATATCAGAGCGGCTATCTCTCTCATCACCTGTAAGAAGGCCCTCCAGAAAGACTGCCAAGAAACAGTAACCAAAATTCAGCAGCCCCAGAGCAACATGACAAGATAAAAGCGCCCCCCCTGTTAAGAGCATTCTGTTAGCCTGCTGGTCCCTCTGTAGATGACTTATAGGGTTTTGTTTCTGCTAAACCCAAGTTGATGCCATATCTTCCTTGAAGAGATGAGGAAGAGCTTAGTTCCTGTAGCTCTGGGGGAAGAAGAGGATGCCCAAGTCTGCAGCCAATACCCCAAAGCCTAACCCTCACACCTCAGCCCAAACCAACAAACACGAGGGCAACAAGAAGCAATGTCTTCGCCTATTGGCTGTTTACTACACACCATGCACGACAGAGCTGAACACTTAAATCACTGAATCCTCCCAAAATCCCAGCAGGAAGCTGTTTCGTACAGAGGACAATTCATACCCAAGGTCACACAGAGCGGGGGTGATTCAGGACACCAAGACAGCCCATGCCCTCACCCTGAGTGCTTCCTGCCTGTTTCTGTTTTTCTCTGGAAAAAGTCCATCGGTGGGAATTACCAAAGATAAGCCTAGGAACAAGGGCTTAGCAGTAACTAGAAAGACTGTGGAGCAACCAGGTGGAAAAGAAATCTGATTAACTCCACATGCGGACCATGAAGAAGATGGCTGCCTGGAGTAGCTTCTCCTTCAGGTGTGTGTGATCCCCTCCCCAGCCCAGCCTGGCCATGCCTGGCAGCCCCGTGACTCTCTCCACTCTGGGCCTGATTGGAAGCAAGGAGTGGGTGTGACGCTAGCAAGTAATTGCCTTTGGAACCCACAAGCTCAGAACCTATTGCAAGGTCCAAGCAAAGCACGGTCCACAGATTGAGACAGGCTTGGGTCTCCCCAGGGGAAGGCAGGGTCAGAAGGATGGTGTGACACCCATGGGCAGCTGTCTTCTCAGATTTGCTTAGGTAGACCACCCAAGAGCCAATGGCATCACACTCTGCCCCAAGACGATAGTGTCCCAGGATGAATGATGGCCTCTAAACTTCTGCAGGGTCATAGTAGTGGACCCCCAGGATGGGAAGCTCTTCATGCCCCAGGGAGGGCATGAAACCCTCAGCTGCTCTGCGCTAAGACAAGGATAGTCTCATTTAAGTTGCACAAACATTGCCTTGAAGAGAGGTGTCATCTTAACCCAGAAACAAAAATAAATTTAATTTCATGTGGCATCTGGGATCTATTGGTAATGCCTACCTGGAACAGAGAACATAAAGGACCCGGGGAGCTGCCTGTGAGCTCCACAAGAACTGGCATGAGATCAGTTAGTGATGTCTGCACGGATGAAGTATGGGGGTTCACATTTGCCGTCTTGCATTAATCTGCTCTGGTTCATCATCTTATCAGAAGAACAGAAGGAAAAGAATGTTTTAAAGAGATTAAGCATGAGTTTATCTAAAGGCCAGCCACATTCACACAGTGGTTGAAGGGTGACTTCTGTGAAACCCTGTGTCAGTGTCACTGGCTTCCCAATATTCCCTTAATAAATTCCTTTGTTGATTCAGTTAGTCAGAATCCATTCTCCCCTGCCTGAAGCTAAATAAGAACTCTAACTTACACACTTCTCCCTTCCTTCATTCCTTCAAGACAACATTAACACCTGGTTGTTGCCTACAGGAGTCTTATTAAAGGTTTATGGGTGGAGATACAATTATAGAACAAAAACAACTTCAAATGTAATGCTGGACATGATGATTCCTAAGAATGGCCATTTCTTGCCACGGGGAATTTCTCATTGTTCACACCCCCTCCACGAGCTGAGATCGCTGACTATAGTCTGAATCGATTTCTCTCTCTCTCTCCCTCCCTCCTCCCTCTCTCCTCTCTCCTCTCTCTTTCCTCCTTCTCTGGCTCCTTCTCTTTCTTTTCCTGTCTTTCTCCTCCTATCATCTCTCTCCCTCTGTCTCTCTCCCTCCCTTCCTTCCTGTGCTGTTCTCTCTCTCTTCTCTCTCTCTCCCTCCCTCTTTTTCTCCACCCTCCTCCCTCCCTCTATCTCTCTTATCTCTCTGTCTCTCTCTTCCTCCCTTTCTGTCTCTCTCTATATCTCTCTCTCCCTCTCTCCCCTTGCTCTCTCTGTCTCTTTCTCTCTCTCTCTTCCTCTCTCCATCTCTATTCCTCTGTCTCCTTCCCTCAAACTTCTCTCTCTTCTCTCTCTGACTCTCTCTCCTTCTCCCTTCCTCCCTCCCTTTCTGTCTCTCTCTCTTTTCTCTCTCTCTCCCCCTCCTTCTCCTTTTCTCTCTCTCTTTCCCTCTCTCTCTCTTCCTCTCTCCACCCCCACTCTCTTCCACCCCCACTAATCTCTCACATCTTCCTTCTACTCTTTAACATGGAACCCTTGCCTTCTCTCACATTGCTTCCTGGGAATCTCATCATTCTACCCAAGCTGAGCGATGTAATTATCTATTTCTCCTGCTCTCACCCATTAGGTCCACCCAGGTAAGGTCTTCACCTGTCATTGAAATTTTTGCCCACAGCCAAGAGCCACCACATGCAACTGTTTTATTTCTAAATAACGTATCTTTCTTCCCTTCCTGCCATACTAGCCTGTCACCTGATAAGAACACAATAAATCATAATGATTATTATTGAGAAGGAGGAAGGGTGAGCCCAGCTGTGACCACTGCCCTAGACACTCCTCTCTCCACATGGGTGGTCCTGAACCTCTGTTGTGTGCTGTAATCCACTGGCGTGCTTTCAGGAATACAGATGCCCAGGTCCCATTCCCAGAGATTCTGATTTAATCGTCTGGGATGGGAACCTGGCAGCTGCCCAGGTAGGTCTAATGTGAAGCCAAAGAGCTTCTGCTCCATACTGTTATCATCACTCAAAGTGAGAGGCCTGAGGCAGAGATGACATTGTACTCACCACAGCTCATTTTCTCTACCTGGAGAGCAACCAGACAGATCAGATTTCCCAGTCTCCCCTGCAGTTGGGCATGGCCGAGTAACTGAACTTGGGCCAATGGAATGTGAGTGGGAGTCATAGACTCATCTAGCCTTGCCCATGAGAGCACAAAGCACAAAGATCTACACTCTCTCCTCTGCTTGCCAGATGGAAGAAGACCCCAAAATCCTAAGAGATGGCAGAGCTACAAGGTTGGAGGCCACTTGGATCCCTGCATCACCACATGGAAAGCCACCTGCCAAACACCCGAGTGGACTTAATGTGAGAATTTGACTTCTGGGATATTAAATGAGATTTGTAGAGTTCTCTGTTACAGGAGCTAGAATCATCTTAACTAATGTCAAGGTAATTTTCTTTCTGAAAACTGCCCTTGGAGACTGGACCCAAAATCTCATCAGCTCAGTGAGAAATATGTGGGAATTCCTTGTAAGTGTTATGATCCTTCCTCTTCAGGCTCCCTCTTACACCCTGCTAAATCCTAACTCCTCACACATGGCTCCATTGGTGGGGATTGAGAGACAGCATGAGGGCTCATGTGGACTCCTGGATCCACCTGACTGCAGCCTCAGCTGGATGTTTTCTAAAACTTCAGGCCCCTCCTACCTATGATCCTCCAAGCACAATGGCATTTCTGTGGCTCCTTGGATATTAATGTGCTTTCCTGCCCCAGGACCTTTGCACTCACTATTCCCTCAGCCTAGGACACTCTTACCCAAATTTGTCTCATAGCTGTCACCTCATCCCTCAGGTCACAGCTCAAGCATTACCTCCTCAGAGGGGCCTCCCTTCACTCCCCTGTCTCAACTTAGCACCTCACCCTTTATCTCTGTGTCGGCACCCTATTTGTTTTTTTCATGGCACTGTTCTCAAATACTAATCATACATTTATTTGTTTTCTTCCTAGTAGTCTGTTTCTCTCAGTAGACTAGATGCTCCTCCAGGAGGGAGAGATCTCTTCTTGTGACAAGCACGGTGCCGAGCACAGCAAGGTGTTCAGTAAGTATCTACTGAATGAATGAATACAGACCTCAGAACACCTGCTCCCAGTTCTGGAACCCCTGATGGAATCACAAGGTCAAGAGCTTATAGACCCCACCAGAGGGAACACTAGGACCAGGAGCTGAAGTTCATAGTCAAGGTGAGAGGCTGACCCAGGACCAACGCAGGTCACATCTCTTGGGCACGCAGTTCACATCCATCATGTGTAGGGCACCCCCTGAGGCTATGTAGGGCCCTGCCAATGTGACTAGGCGTGATCACCCTGGACAGGTCCCAGGTCTGACTGAAGTCAGGCAGGGCAAACAAATACTCCCAGACAGGTCACTGCTGTGCAGTACTCTGGAAACTTCCCTCAAGTCTTACATGAAAATCAACACACAAAAGTGAAGACATTTCCTTTGAAGTTGAATAGCCTGAAAAGCCTGCCCTGGTGGGCTTCAGAACCCTTGAAAGTAAGGAGGACAGGATGCCTATGCTCCATGAACAGGATACATAGGTCCTATGGCGCTGACAACGACATTTTATTTCCACATAGTCTTAGTTGACTCTCAGAAGAGGCTAGTGGCTCAGAAGCCAAGAAGAGACCTCCCCTGCCCAGGGCACAAGACAGGACATTATGAACCAACCCCTCTCGTTTCCTTCCCCAGCTGGGGTCTGCAAGCCCAAAGGGCAAATGCCGGGACTGCCTCAGCATGTCCAAGTCCAGTCTGCCTGCCCTGCCCCCACTGGAACTCAGAAGAGACAGGCAAGAACACCAGGAAGCTACTGTGAATAAAGGACAATGCCCACAGAGCAATAGAATATTACTGTTCATCACTAAAGACACCTCTTGACTTGCTTCTGTCAATGTCAGCACCTTTTCATGTGATCCAGGTAGGTGTTCTGTTACAGAAAAGATTGGCACGTGACACATTGATAGAAATCTACATACCTTTTTGCATATTATGGATTCTTTGTCAATTGCTTTTAGAAGCAGTTGACTCATTTTCATCCCCACCTTTCTATCTCTATTTCTATAATTTGTTTCTTCTTCAAGCCGCTTTTCACCTGGGCTTGTTGACATTGTCATAGACTCCATAATTCTGCTCCCCATGAAGCCCCTAGAACCATGGATCTGCCCTTCCTCTAACTCCCTTCCCTTCAACAAGTCCCCAGAATACCTACTGCTCTACCTGTGGCCCACTGGCTCCAGGCCTAGAAGCCTGTTCCTTGAAAACAAGTCCAGCCCCAGTTCCAAAGAACTTGTTGTGGCCTTAAATCATCACTTCTCCTCCATTCACAGATATGGGTCAAATGTTCCACACAGCATCTCTTCTTTGCTCTGCTTCCAAAAGGATGACGTCCCTAGGCTCTAGAGTCAGATTCAAATTCTCTCTTTTCCACTTGCTCATTATATAATGTTTACTAGTTTAAAGGATCTCTCTGAGATCTGGGATATAGTGGGTTGAAAAGTAGCCAAAAAAGCATGTGGCCATGTACAAATCCCCGCCACCCGTAAATGTTGCCTTATTTGGAAAAAGGGTCCTTGCAGATGAAGTTAAGTTAAGGATCTTGAGATGAGATCATCATTAACTACTTGGACAGGGTGTAAATCCAAAGACACACGCCCTTTTACAGGTCAGAAGAGTTGACACACAAAGAGAAAGTGGCACAAAGATGGGGACAGAGACTGGCGTGATGTGCTCACAAGCCACAAAGCTAAGAAATGCTGACAGCCAACAGAAGCTGGAGAGACAAGGAAGGATTCCTCCCTAGAGCCTCCAAGAGAGAGTACTGCCCAGACTTGATTTCAGATTTCTGGCCTCCAAAACCATAAGAGAATACATTTCTGTTGTTTTAAGTCACCCAGTTTGTGGTAATTTGTTGTGGCAGCCACAGGAATATAACACGTGGGGATAAGTCTTGAATGAGGCGATCCATGAAAAGCCTCAGTACAGCACCTGTTACCCAGTGAGAGATCAATAAAGATCAGACCCCATCGCCATTTTTATTGCCATCATCACCACTGCTACCACTGTTTTCCTCCTCATCATCACTACCGCCATCACCACTGCCATCAACATCACCTCCATCACTAGTGCTGTCACCATCTTCATCTTCATCATCACCGTCATCCTCACCACCATCCCCATCGTCATCACCATCACCTTCACTGAGGCTATCACGCCGTCGCTATCACAATCGCCATCGCCATCACCATCACCATCATCATCACCACCATCACCGTCAACACAGCCATCACCACAGCTATCACTATTGCCATTGCTCTCATAATTGCCGTTGTCACCCGCCCTCACCACCACCACCCTCAGCATAGCCATCATCATCGCCATCACCATCACCATCCCTATCAGCATCACCCTTGCCATCACTAGCGCCATCACCATCATCATCACATCACAATGTGATGACAGCCATCACCACTGTCATCGCCATCCCCATCACTATCCTCATTACTGTCACCATCAACACTTTCATCATCCTCATTGTCCTCATCATCATCATTGTCACCACCGTGACTGCACACACTGAAAATTCCTTCTTCCAATCCATAAATTCTATTTGGGGTACTTGATATTTCTCTGTTGTATATCAACTTCTCTTTTGCTCTAACATCTTCTCCACGATTCAGGAAATATTCACATTAGTGTACAGTTGCTGTCTCTCCTTTCTTGGAAGGATTCTGCTTAATTCTAAGATCATATTCTTCCCCCAGATTTTGCTATTAAGTTATCTTCTTATTCATTATTAAATGAAATGATAATAATAAAAGATGACAGCTGTTTTATACATATCATCACTTATAAAAGATATGGCCCCCATGCCAGTCTCCCCTGAGTGTTCTGTTTGTTTCATTTTACTGGTGTGAGGAATATAGAAGACTGGAAACCAAAGATCCAGTGTCTTTTCATGCTCCCCATTCCACAATATTGCACATGATTGTCACCAAGGTGTATAGAGAACCAGGGGACCTCAGATGTAGGGCTGACACGTGCTTGGGATGGTCAGGGAAAGGAAACAATATTTGGATGTGGGCTTTGAGCCAGACAGACTGGGAATCAGTGGAGGAAGTTGTCCAGAACCAAAGTCTCCACACAACTTCCACACCCCAAGCTGTTCATGAGGAACCCGGGCCCCAGAAAATCCCAGGCCAGCTCAGCTTGCAGGGGATCACCCATTTCTCCTCCCTAGGGTCCTGCTGCCTTCTGACCTCATCAGGGCGAGGAGTCAGCACTTCTTCCCTGCTTCCATCCTATACACACTCCCTGGAAATCAGGGCTGGGGTTGATTCCACAGAAAAACCCCATGTCATGATAGGTACATAATTATATACTGAGTAGCTTTGCAGGCAGACTCAGTTCGCCCTCTCTTGGCAAGTGGCATGTCGAATCTAAGTATGAGAGGTGGGGATCAGGTACAGGATTCTGTTTCTCCTGCTAAAAACTCCAGAAGAAGCCAGAAGGGTCAGCTGATCATTCCTAGCTCACCCCAGACCTGAAGGCAGTGAACAAACAACCACAGCACAGCACCATTCAGGAGGGGCTCAATGAACTGGCATCTGCTTTAGGATGCTCAGGGAGAAGAGGTAACATTTGATCCTAGGCCTCAGGGGATCTGTAGAAGCTATCAGGGTGTGGAGGCAGCTCTAGGAAGGGAATAGCCTAGATGATGACCTGGAGAGGAACAAAATTGCATGTAGAGCTGGAGTCTGGCTGTTGGGCAGACTAGAGGGATGGCTGCCAGGGAGGGATTCAGCCTTTCCTGATTCTTGGACCAGGTGCACTGGTTACCACCTGAGAGAAGTGTCAAGGAACAAGGGACCATGAAATGGGACCTGAGGTAAAAAGGGGTTAAATGACTTCCCTAAGACTATTGTAAGCAAGTGGAATTTGAACTCAGACACTGGGAGCCCCAACCTTAACCCCTAAACCTCATGCTGATTATTGACAGAGGTGGTTCCAGACCCTGAGTTGCCATTACAATTGTGCTACAACAGGCTGAGCCCAGGGGTTATGCGAGTACAGAGGAAAGGTTCTGTGGTCAGCAGCATTGGCCCTGTTCCTGGCTGCAGGCCACCTTCAGGTCTCTTCGACAGTGGTTCACCTCTGAGATTGGTGACTAATTGGAGAATCTTCTTCTCATGGAGACTAGAAGCCCAAGACAGTTGAGCCACACATACAATTACCACAGTCCATCCCAGCCTCATCTCAAGTGCCCAAGCCCCCTACACCTAGTCCTCAGTGGTCTACTCAGATCCCTTTTCTTGGCCGCCCAAATTTCTCCTAAATGTTCTCAGTGACGATGTCCCATGTCCTCTGCCCAGATCATTCCTGATTCCTCCTTCCACAGACCCCAGCCCTTCTTCCTGAACATGTCCAGCCCGAAGGCAACCTCAGGAGAAAGTAATGCCCAGCAGGCTGGTTCTGCTCGATAAAATTCCTGGGTTCGAGTAACAGAAATGGGAAAACACAGTTTTTGTCATTTCCATGGCACTCAAGGATGTCGCAAACAGGTCCAAACTCTGTAGAGGAGGGTGGCCCCCACCCACATACCCTGACCCTGGTTCCCAAGCCTGAAGATCTGGTCTCTGTCAGAATTAGGACTCCAGGACAGGGAGAGGCGGTTGGGGACTCAGGAGCCACACTCAAGAATATATGAAGCGGGAAAAGTTCTTGATTTGGGTACAATTGGAGGAGGGAAGGGAGGGGGAAAGGACCCGCTGGCTTCCCAGGTTCTTAATTTGAGGCTCCAAAAGGAAGAAATAATAACAACAATAACCATCCCTGCTGCAGCCACAGCATTTCCCGCCCGTTAAGGCATTCGAGAAAGTGCTGACGGGGACGGCTGACAAGCGTGTGCATTGTAATTCACACCATAACAGCATCTCCAGGGCTCATGGATTTCTCATTGAAAAATTATGTGATGTCTTTTTGGAAACCCAATACTGAGTTATTGATATCGTGAAGGCAGCAGGCTCACCACTTCCAGCTTATTAGCTTTATACTTTCTGAAGGACTTTTTTTTCCCCTCTAATTTTCAACTTGGTTTTTCCTTTTCAGTTTAAATTGGATCATTGGGCTTGAGTGAGTGTCTGTGAGTGTGTGCAGGGGAGGGGCTGTTCTATATACCTGGGGGCAGAAGCCATTGGAAGTGTGTCAAGATGTGAGTGTGTGTGTATGTGTGTGTTTCTGTAAGGGTGTGCTTATCTGGGTATGCAAGCATCTCTATAAGCTTAATTGTGTGTGTGGCAGGAGAGAGGACTTCAAACTTTGCACATCTGTGGGCATGTCCATGTGAAAAGTGTGCAGTATGTGCACACATGCTCATCCCTTTATGTCTGAGTGGCCTTGTGTATATTGCTGTGTGTGGATGTCCAGCTGCAGGCGTATGCACAGTATGTGTTTAGGTATACATATAGGTGTGCATGTGAGGACGTGGGCAGGTGGATTTTTATATCATGGGAATGTGAGTGTGACCACATCATATCTCTGTCCACATACCTACGTGTATCTCTTGTTTTGTATGCATGGTCACATATGCATACCTACATGTCTTTGGGTCTGTACCAACCCCAGATACTGTGTCTTTGGGTCTGTACGTGCATGTCTTAGAGGCAGAATTGCTATGTTGTGAAGAATCCAGGGTCAAGGGCCAAACAGCCTGAGAACCAATACTGGTTTTCCCTCTTGCCAGCTGTGTGACTTTGGACAGTTTTTTGTGTCCTCTCTGGGGCTCAGTTCCTGAGGACAGTTGAGGCCTTACTGAGTGAAGCTGTTGAGTGGATGGTGTGTGCTTATGTGTACAAAGCATGCAGCCTAGAGCCCTGGAACCATCACACGCGTGTCCTTCAGCATATGTGGCAGAGGTGACAGCCCCACAATGAGAAATGGACACTTCTGCTACCAGTTCTTCCCTGCTTCGGCTCCAGGATGTGGTTTCAATCAGTTTCTGGCCTGGCACCTCCATGCAGGACCTTTGCAAAAACGCCTCTGCAGAACTGACAGCTGCAATTCACTCTGAACCGCACTGCTGGATGTGGGTTCATGACAGGCCCTGGGGTACAAAGGTGCATCCAATAGGATGCAGCTGTTCATGAGCCCAGGTCAAGAGGGGCACGGTGGGAAGAAAGTCTGGAACGAAACACACAGAGCATGTCAACTACTCTGAGATCCCACAGAGGAAGGCCGCAGTCCCAGTCACTGGCTCTCCAGTGGGTGTCAGGGGATCAAAAAGGTTTCCATGGGAGTCCTGCGGGCCCAGGAAAAGGGAAGTGGCTTGCATGTTCCCTCTGGAAGCCTCCTCTTCTCCTTTGGTGAGAAGGCCCAGAGCTGCAGGGCTGGCGGTCAGAGTCTCAGCCATGAGAGTCTGGTGAAAATGTGCCCAAGTTGATATATTTCCATGACCCGAGAGTGGAAGTGCTCATCCTATA
This sequence comes from Carlito syrichta, assembly GCF_000164805.1. Lineage (NCBI taxonomy): Eukaryota > Metazoa > Chordata > Mammalia > Primates > Tarsiidae > Carlito > Carlito syrichta. The sequence continues at coordinate 279,678 of NW_007037922.1, forward strand.
TAACTGATGTCAGATTTCCCTTCAATCTAGTGAGGAGCCGCTCTAAATCAAATCCAAAGAAATGGAAGAAAGAGGTGTGCCATTCAGCTGTTGCACCCCAAGAGCCCCAGGCCTTTCACATCTGGTGCGTGTTCTATACTCACCTCATGCCTCAGTTCGCTTTGCACATGCTAGTGGCCACATGTGGCTAGTGGCCACATGTAACTAGTGGCCACCAGACTGGACTGCCTGGTTCTAGACTTGCAAAAAAACATGCCAACCTGGAAACTTCTCTAGGCTGCCCAAAAATGCCAAAATCGAATAGCTGGAGTTGATACAGCCCAGGGGCAAGCAAGACCTGGGCAGTGCTGTGACCAGCGAGTGGGTGGCAGAATGTTCAGGGCTGCTGAGAGTGCGTGCAGTGGCTGCAGCCAGAAGCAGACCTGGGGGACAGGGAAGCAGAGGGCAGAAAGGCAGGAGGAGAGAGCTGACTGACAGCCTGGACCAGGCAGCGGCAGGGTCAAGTGTTCCGAGTGATGTTCAGAGCAGGTTTGTGGGGCTGGGGGAAGGAAAGGTAAAGAGATGAAGGGAAGGGAGACAGCAAGGAAGGCAGGAGAGCCTACTGTGCGCCGGGCTCTCTCCATGCCTTCCTGCCACTTGTCTCATGGTATCCTCCCAGCAGCCCTGCAAAGTCACTGCTTTCCAGGCAAGGAGGATGTTTGGGAGCATTTGGGGATCTTCCTGTGACCGTGTGTGAGAGGGTAAGGAAGCGCCTGCCAGGAATAAGAGTTTTCTCACTTTTACAGTGAGAAAACTGAGGCTCCAAGAGGACAGGTGAGTTCTAGGCACATAACAGATGTTCAATTAATAGTTGCTGAGTGAATGAGGGAAAATGACTTGGGTATTTACCTTGGTACCTTGGAGAACTCTGTACCCCATTCCCAGTCACCTCCCCCAGGAACCCCAGCATCCAGAGGACACCTGGGCCTGTGTGTCCTTCGGTTCCTCATCTCCACCCTGCCCCATGGCCACAGCTGAGCCCCCAAACCCCCTCTTCTATCCACAACTTCCTTCCTCCTGCTGAGGGAGCGTGAGCAGCCAAAGTAAGTGCTTAACTTGGAATCAGAAAATTTGGGTTCAAATCCCAGTCCCTTGGCTAGGTAACCTTGAAAAAGGCCATCCCTCTAGTTATTCATGCTTCCATTCATTCAACCATCCATTCACTGCTTTTTTTTTTTTTGGTGTGATTAAGAGCAAGTACTTGGGAGCAAGACAGTCACAAGTTAGATCCCTACTCTGCCACTTACTAGCTGGGAGAACTTGAGAAAGTTTCCTAATTTCTCTGAACCAAAATGTCCCCTTCTATAAAACAGGGTAGTCACAGTACCCACCTTCTCACTGGATGGGGGTTGAGAATTAAATGGAAGCTCATGTAATGCTTTTGGCCCAGAGCTTATCAGTCAGTGTGCCAGTCAAAATTTACCAAATGAGCGCCTATGGTGTACTTTGGGCTTGAGACCAGCATGAACCAAATGGGAAATGTGTCCCATACTCAAGGAGCTTATATTCTAGTGCAACGCAATGACCATCATGGTGCCGACTCATGTAGGTCAGGGCCTCCAGGCCTCCCCTTCCCGCCTCCTTCCCGTCGTCCTTCCTTCCTTGTTTATCTCCCAGGTATCGGTGTATGAAAGAAGGTAACTTCATGGTCTTCACCCCCAGTTGGGAGCAATGGCAGTTGGAAATCAGGCTCTTTGGCATCAAAGTGTGAAAGGTGTGTTTGATCCAGGAGGCCTGAGGGGCCACAAACTCAGCCACTGTGGCTGATTCCTCCGGAGGGATGCCTAGACCACAGCCTGCCAAGACCACAGCCTGCCCAGGAGGGAGTCCAGGAAGGACCAGCTTCGACACAGCGCCGAGCCCATTTTCTCCTCCCTACTCACCAGGGTCTTAGCATCAGGGCTCAGCAGGCTAGGGCAGTCAACATCCTCAAACATTCCAGAATCAACAGCTGTTCCTATGATAACACAGTGCAAACACCAATATGGAGAAAGAAAAATGTTCTTTTTATTAGAGTCCCACTGATATCCCAGATGGGAACACAGAGAGAGAGAGAGAGAGAGAGAGAGAGAGAGAGAGAGAAACCATTTTTCCTTTTTTGTCTTATAGAAAAAGAGAAAAGCCCCAAGCATTCGTTCCAACCCCTTTCTTTGGAAAAGGTGTTCCGCATTGTGCCCCAGTAGGTCTGTGAGACTGAGTTAAAATGTGTTCTTTATTTTATTAGATGAATTGCATCATTAAATTACATTATGAAAGCTAAAAATGCACCATTAATTTTCAAAAACAATAGTAAATACATCTCATTTCTAATACATGATTCTGCATTTAATTTTTGCCTGGGGCTCTGCCTTTTTTTTTCTTCTCAGCCTCACTGTCTGTCTTTATGCAGACTATATAAATGGAGCTAAATTGCCAAAGAAATTTTTGCCAAATGTCCATAATGTGAAAATAAATGAATTTCTAATTGGCTGTTGCAAAAAGAAAAATTACTTTTTGATCTCAGCTCAGCCAAGCAAAAATCTACCTAGACTGGGTAATAAGATGCAGGCACATTGCAGGCAATGAACAGAGAGACAAAAGGCCCAGCAGAGTGACACTCAGAAGGAAACCTCTTTCCTCCCTCCCTGCCTCTTTCCAGGTCTCCAGGAAGCCTGACCTCAAGCACCCCCAGGACAGGGGTCGAGCGGGGAGCAGCCCCACAGGAGCCCAGCTCTCCACCTCCGTCAACCCCTGGGACACGGCTACAGCAAGGATCAGCAGGCCAGGTGAGGTCCCATCTGTTCCTCACTGGTTCTGCAACCCTGAGCAAGTTGTCTGACCTCTGTCAACCTGGAGCTCCTCATTTGTAAAGTGGAAATTACTTCTACCTTTGTAGGCTTGTTAGGAGGTGCTGTGGGTTGAATTGTGTCCACCCACATTTTATAGGTGGAAGTCCTAAACCCCAGTACTTCAGAACATGACCTTCTTTAGAGAACGAATCTTGACAGAGGTAACCATGTTAAAATAAGGTCGTTGAGGTGGGCACTAACCCAACATGGCTGATATCCTTCTAAGAAGTATGGAGATGGTGTGCGTAGAGGGAGGTCACATGAAGACACAGGGAGAAGATGGCCACCTATACAGCAAGGAGAGAGATCTGAAGCAAAAGGAACCAGCCCTGCTCACACCTTGATTTTGGACTCCAAGAATGTGAGACCATAAATTTCTGTAGTTTAAGCCATCCAGGCTGAGGCACTTTGTTAGAACTGCCCGGGCAAATGAATACAGGAGGCCTGAGACATTAGCAAACACTGCAGACCTGATTAGCAAGAGAGCAGTGTCTGGCTGTCTCGGGTCTTATCCCGGCGTGCTCCCAGGACAACCTGAGAGGAGAAAAGAGGGGTTTAGGATTCAGATTCAAGAGTTTTGTCCTTCACACTTCGCTTTGCTTTTGCCCAGGATCAAGAGCAACTCTGGGGCTTGTGGCTACCTCTCTCCACGTGGAACTCCTCATTTGTAAAATGGTAATCACTTCGGCCACTCAAGTGGTCCCTCTCAGGACCTTCTCTGGTCCCACTCCAAAGCCCCACAACTGACCATATGGTTTCCCTCCCTCATCAAGTCTTCTCTGGCAGGTAGCCTGACGTTTAAACCCCTGAAGATTCAGACTTCAGCCTGTCTCCTATACCCATCATCTTAGTCCATTTGAGTAGCTCTAGCAAAGCGCCACAGACCAGGTAACGTATAAGCAATAGAAATTCATTTCTTGCAGCTCTGGATGCTGGGAAGTCCAAGATCAAGGCACGGGTAAATTCAGTGTCAGGTGAGGGCCCCATTTCCTGGTTCATACATGGTGCCTTCTCACGGTGTCTTCACATGGTAGAACAGGCAAGGCCCCTTTATAAGGGCACCAAACCCATTCATGGGAGCCCTACTCTCAGGACCTTGTCACCTCCCAAAGGCTCTACCTCCTCACACCATCACATTGAGAATTAGGTTTCAACATATGAACTTGGGGGACACAGTACCCACCCTTCTGCATCATATCACAGCAGTAAAATTTTTTAAAGATTGATTTTTGTGCATGTTCCCTCTTTTTCCTTTCCTTTTTTTTTTTTTTTTTTTTTTTTTCTTTTTTCGTTCTCTGCATTCTGAACCAGGACCCAGAGCCTTTGAATACCCTTACCCATGGGATTTTGTAGAATGGAAAATAGTGCCTGCCCATTGTGTTCCTGGCTTTTATAACAAGCTCAGAGCCATGGAGGAGACCTGAAAAAGTGACCCAGAGTGGAAGAATTTTTTTCTTCCCAGGCAGCATGGGCAAGAGAAGTGTGAGAACTTGTCACAGCCCATGACCTTCCAGGGGCTGCTGCACCATATGCTGAGCCAGATCTCAGGCTCGGGATGTCCAACCTGGACATCTGCGTGTTGGACCCCATGTGGGAGAGAGTCATGGGCTCCGAGAACCTCGGTGAGCTCAGACAAGGAGGGTGTCGGCCGTGGCAGCTGCATGGAGAGAAGACAAGAGGCTGTACCCCGGTTGCCAGATGCCACCTGAGTTTCCTGGATTCTGGGAAGACCCCAGAAGGGCAGGGCCTTAGTATTTCCTGAAATTGAATTTCCCATTAGTTCAGGGTAATTAGGGGCAGGGATTAGTCTGATTTAACTGAGTTAAAGACAATATCTAATTGAATTCCTCTTTCATATCTGAAATACCACATCCCTCAAGGGCCACCCCTTGGTTTCAATTCATTCTCTGAATGCACAGTTAACTCTTTCTCTCCTACTTTGCATGTTCTGTCTTTCTGGAATAATGCCCTTTCCCCCTGGCTCTTCCTGAAGAGCTCCTATTCAACAACAACACCCCATCTCCTATGTCCTCTCTTCCATGAAGGCTTCTCAAGCTGCCCCAGGCTGGATCAGTCAGCCACTCTCCAGACTTCTTCCTAAGGAGCTGTTAGGAGCAAGGGCTGGATTCCATGTACACAGTTATTCTGACTTTCCAGCAAGGCTTCAAGGATCAGAGACATTCCCCAAGTCCACTCCTTCACCATTCCCTTCTTCCCAATAGAGGCATAAAACCCATCTCATTTACCCTTTAAAGAGAAAAAAAGAAGAAATAGGCAAGCTGGGCACTGCAGTCATCTTCATCTCACAAAGGAGGAAACCAAGGCTCCAAGAGGTAAAAAGCGCTTGGCCAGGACCACGCAGCTGGAAAGTGGTGAGCTGGGACTCAGAACCAGGCCGGGTGGTCCCAGGGCCCAAGCTTGCAGTTGCTGCACTTCCGCTGCCTTTCAGGAGCATGTGGTGATGGAATCTGTGCTTGGACAGAATGCTCCAGCTGCTTTCCTATAGGGGTCCGGTGAGGGCCCCCGGGACGACAACTGCCCAGGCCTGGAGGCAGGGGGTGGGGAGGGGAGGTGAACGGGGGACCAGACGGGGCCTCAACAGACAGAGAGGATGGGAACAGACCCTGCTCCCAGCCAGAAGTCTGGCATCCACACTCCCCTCCCATCCACATGCCCCTCCCAGCTGTGCGAGATTCACAGTATTGAGGCTGAGTCCGCTGGGAGCAATAAAGCAGGCAGAGGCTGGAGTCATAGGATCAGAGTTCCCAGAAGGGATCTGACCAGGGCTGGGCAAGGTCTGAAAGCTGAGACAGGTCATCTGGACACAGGGGCGAGTGGCAGGTGGTAGTGCCACATGGCGAGCAGAGATGGCAGCTTCCCTGAGTGTCCACACACCTCTTCTGGCCCTGGTAAGAAAGAGAGAGAGAGAGAAGAGGAAGAAAGGGAGAATGAGAGAGAGAAGGAGCAGGAGAGGGGAAGAGAGAGAATCAGTGACAGAGAATGAGAGAAGAGAGAGAGACAATGAGAGAATGAAAATGAAAGAGAGAATGAGAAAGAGAGAGAATGATAGAATGAAAGAGAATGAGAGAGAGAAAATGAGAGAGAGAATGAGAGAAAAAATGAGAGAGAAAATGAGAGAATGAGAGAGAGAGAGAGAATGAGAGGGAGGGAGAATGAGAGAGTGAGAGACAGAGAGAGAGGAGCCTTGATAGTCCTGAGCCACCATCCCATTCCCCAGGGCCCAGTTCCCACAGCCAGCATGTCCTTTGGTTCTAGGAGTTGGACTGTCTTGGGCTTCTGTCCTTGGCAACCAAGGACTTCTGCTCAATCTGCCACATTTGCACAACATGGATGTTCTCACCCCCTTGCCCTCAGATCAAACCTCCCACTACTCCAGCCAGCCTGAGAGGGTTCTGTCACCTGCAACACAAGAGCTTCAGGTCAGACCCCAGACTACCCCTTCCCTGCCTGAAGCCCCTCCCCACAGCTCCCAGGCCTCAGTCCTGAATGGCCGCTGGCCTGACAAAGACTCTGAATTTTGAGCCCCAAGTCAGGCAGTGTGTAAAAAACAACCTCTTTTCCCTTTAGTGTGCATATTAATTACTCTGAAACAGGTGCAAAGTCAACCTCGCTTATTAGTATTTCTTTGAGCCCGTAATGGCAGTTGCTGTGAATAAATCCCGTTAACTCAGGGAAAGGATTTATGGCCCCAAATTTACACCGGCCGTTTAATCATAGCACCTTTGCCGCAGACAGACTTTCTCGAGAACAATTTGCCCCACGATTTGTCAGTGGGAAAATGGCCTCATATAAATGTTTGGAGGAAATAAATGCTAATCCAAAGCTCAGTCTTTCATTCTCCTAATTGCCCAGGGAATTTAAAGGAGACAAACTTATTTACTCACAGCAGGAAGTGAGCTGTTATAAACCATCGCCATTGTGGGCTGAAATCGGTCCCTGACAAGGAGGGGGAGGGGGCCTGGGGATTTACACAGCAGGGAGGGCTGGGGAAGCCACTGGGCAGTGAGACAGCCCGTGGCTCCCAGATGCTCCTGCATTTTAGGTGGCAATCTCTCGGGGCTAAGTCAGTCCAAAGCAGATGAATGGCTGGGCTGACATTAACCTTTAGCCATCCTGGGCCTCCCTAACCCCCACGTTGGCTGCAGGAAGAATTCTGGAAAAGGAGTGAATTAGGCCCCCAAGGTGACCCCAGCAGAGGCCTCACAGGAGAACTAGCAGAGAGAGGCTACCCACAGGACTGAGCTGAAGGCAAGCCCCTGAACCCTGCAGGGAGGCTGAGCTCCAGCTCCCCAAGTTCCAGAGTGAGGCATGCCTGGACCTCAGGTTCGTGCAGGGCTGCAGAAGGTGAGACCACCAAGGGCTTATGAGCAGGCATCTAGTAAAGGAGAGAAGCAGCAGAGCTGGCTGAGGGAGACAGGGCTCCCACCTCCACCTCATTATTCCTGGGAGATTCAGTGGCCTGCTGTGGGCTGTCCCTTTCTGATCTTTTTCCCTTGCAGGAGCCCAAGGACCCTGTTCTAAGGTGACAAAGGCTCTCCCTGTCCCCATGGCATTCTAGCTGAGAAGTCCTCTTTAAAACATAGGTTCTGAAGTGCATAGCCCTACGGGAAACAATTCTCATGGGCTACAGTATGAATGGTACCATCTAGAGTTGTACAGTCCACAACCTGTGCAACCGTTCACAATCGTCTTGTCAGATAATGTCTTGGGACTGAAATACTCTAGGAGTCTCCCAGAAGCTCTCTTCTTTACCCACTTCTGTCTCCTCATGGGCATATAAGGACCTTCTCAAAAGGGGTTGAGGACAGGGATACCAGGGTCCTCCTCCAGACTCATACCCTCTCTCCCTAGCCTCTGGTTTGTCCTTACTCTGTCCCCAATTCTCCCAACTTTGATTCAGTCATGTTATTGCAGATCCCCCTCAGGATGGCAGAGGGCATCTGGATTTGAATGCAAACTCAGCCGCCAACCAACTGCGGGTCTGTGGCACTTTCATCAACCTGGCTGTGCCTCCATTTCCTACTCTGTAAGATGAGGATTGGGATATTGTCCAGAGCTGCTCTGGGATTAAGGGAGATCATGAGTGTATAGTGGGAGGTGCCCACATCCCAGTGCTCAGAGGAGGGTGAGGGTCACTCTGTGGGCAAGAACGAGGGACCTGTGGGGACCTCCCATGCGAGCAAGATAAAAACCTTCCTGGAAAGAGTGGAGGGGATGCCTCACCAAGAAAACAGGGGGCCCGAGACAAAGGGCAATGGAGTCTTGCGTTGAAGGTTCAGGACCTGAGCTGCACGGGGCCGCCAGACTCTGACTTGGGGGAGAGGCTGCGTCTTCTGAGACATCACTCAGGACAACACAAAGTCACCTGAGCATGGATGAGCTGGGACTGGTGGTGGAAATTGGGTCTCTATTCAGACTCCAGTAGCGGGTTCGTGCAACCCAGGCACGGCGGAGGCTGCAATGAGAGGCGGGTGACTGTCCTCCTGAAGATGCCACTGAGTGCCAGGTACCTTTTGCTCCAACTCCAAGTTCAGTGACAATTATCTGTTCGTTGTTTGTTTTATTTCCCGCCTTTCTCACTAGATGGTCATCAACATAAGACCACAGACTCGGGCCATCTTGTGGTTACTATATCCCTAACACCTCACACGGTGCCTAACCAGATCAGGACCTTGATAAAGATTTGCTGAATAAATGAAGGAACACTGTGGGGTTGTCACTATCACCATGTGACAGGTGTGGCTCAGAGAGGTTAAAGGACTTGCCCAAAGTCACACAGCCATAAAGGGATTCACTAAAGCCTAGGGGAGCCAGGCTGGAGTCAGGGGCCGAAAGGGATCCTCCTTTCACAAGTGCCTCCACTATGCCTCCATTGCAGGGGCTGCCTCCCCTGCATGTCCCTGTGTGTTCTTCACTGCAGCCTCAAGAGCAAGGCATGCATGCGCCCATTTCACAAAAATCAAGGGTGGCTGGGGGTGCTGCGTGGCCGGCCCAAGGATGCACAGGGGGCTTGGGGCCATGCAGGAGCCAACCCCCCGGATCAGTTCCCAGTTGCCTTGTACTGGCTCCCCCAGTTTTAGTGGGGTTGTCAGAGAGTCAGAAACTCCTGAGGAAGTGGAGGCTTGGCCTGGGGCTGGAGTCCAGCCAGTGATGGGCAGCAGGGGCCACACACTCAGTGCAGCTCAGAGGCACCTGTACCTTCGGGATCAGAGGGAAGGAGGTGGGAGGGAGAGGGCGCTGATGGTCAGGGTGGCAGGAAGGACGACCGACAGCTACCAGGGCAGAGAGGGATCACGCCAGGCTCAGGAAAGGAGCCCCTGAAAAGAAAAGCGTGGTTTCTGATAGGGGGCAAGGAGAATAATGTCAGTCCTGAACCCAGTTCTGAGATGGGCTATTGGGTCGTCTTTCCCTAGCTTTTAACTTCTTTAATTACACAGTTAACACATGAGTATGTTCTCATCATTAAAAAATGCTGAGATATAAAGTAAAAAGACAAGGCACCCTCTAATTTCACTCCCCATTCCTCCCCTTCCCCACAGTTAAATTTTCAGTCTGATGTGTGTCCTGCCAGAACTCTCTGTTATTCTAATGATCTTACACTCATTTGAGTATATATGTGTGGGCACACACACACACACACACACACACACACACACACTCACCTATGCATCCACAGGAAAATACAGTTAGCCCTCCGTATCTGTGGGTTCCACATCCATGGATTCAACCAACCAAGGATCAAAAATATTTGAAAAATAAAAAATAATACAGCAATAAAAATAATACAATTTGTAGTTTTTTAAAAATACAATAAAACAGCCGGGCATGGTGGCATACCTGCAATTCCAGCACTTTGGAAGGCGTAGGCAAGACGATTGCCTGAACCCAGGGGTTCAAGACCAGCCTGGGCAACTTGGAGAGACCTAGTCTCTACAATAAATTTAAAAAGTATCTGGGCATGGTGGTGCACACTTGTAGTTCCGGCTACTTGGAAGGCTGAGGCGGAAGGGTCGCCGGAGCCCAACAAGTCAAGGCTGTGGTGGCTGTGAGCATGTCACTGCACTCCAGCCTGGGTGACAGAGTGAGACTGACTAAAAAACAAACAAAAAAAATACAATATACCTATTTACATAGCATTTACACTGTATGAGTTATCATAAGTAATCTAGAGAGAAGAGAGAAGCGTGATTTCTGATTTTTTAAGTATATGGGAGGATAAGTGTAAATTATGTGCAAACACTATAGCATTTTGTTTTCACTGATACACCTTTCTTAACAACTTTATGGGTTGCCGGTGCATCTGATTGAGATTCCTTTCCACTGAAACATGACTCTGTCTCTGTCTATATCTATCTACCTATCTATCTATCTATCTATCTAACTCTTCCTCCCTCCCTCTCTCCCTCCTTCCTGTCGGACCCTAGACATTCCTAGAAGTCATTTTGTCTAGCTGAGAGAGTCTACTATCACCACTGTAGATCTCCCAGAAGTTTTAACAAAGTGTCTTACAGCAACATGCTTGGTTTCATCTTTAGTCCCAAGTCTCATCTCACTTTGAGAATTTTTTACTGACTGGATGACTGGGCTATTGCCAGGTCCTGGGCTGATGTACACTGCCTTGTACAATCCTCACAGGGGCTATGGGAAGAAAGACAGGTCCCTCCTCTTAAAGGTGAAGACCCTGAAGCTCGGGAGATGGGCTAAACTCACAAAGCCAGGAAGCATCAGAGCTGGAATCTGAACCCTTTCATTCACGCATGCAACAAGTATTGGCTGAGTCCACCAGTGTGCTAAGCACTGGGGGTACAGCAGCAAATAGGAGACAACGCCCAGTCCTCATGGAGTCTACAAGCCTGTGGGGGAGACAGACCTTAGCCAGTAAACAAATAAATGACATGTTCAGATGGTGGCTAGGACAAAATAAATAAAAAATAGCAAGGCACTGTAAGGGTGGTGGTGTGTGCCTCACAGAGGCAGGGGCACCGGACAAGGAGACATTGCTGTTATAAGGACTGTCCAGGGAAGTGCTCCAACATCTAACCTGCAGGACCTGAGAGGATGTGCAGGTGTCTGGGGAAAGGGCATTCCAAGTGGAGGGCACAGCTGGGACATAGGCCTGGGGCCTTTGAGGAAGACCAAGCAAGTGAGTTGACCTGAGTGGCACAATCAGGGGAGAGTGTTGGGAGGGGAGGCCAGGGAGGGAAAGGAGAAGGTGAGGGAGATTGTGGATGGTCTTCAAGGACAGCCCTGCAGGGACCTGATACCATGGATGAAAGCGAGGTAACAGCATGATCTGGTTTTCATTTTACAGCACGCCTCTGGATCTTCCTCCCGACATGTCACCCTTTCAGCCAGGACTGGGGAGCTCTAGCTAAAGGCTGGAAAGAACTTCTGTCCACGCCAGCCAGGGCACCCTCACTCCCACATCCCCCACCCTGCCAGGCTCTGGCTCCAGCCACCCTCTCTCCACCCTCCCTTCCCGGCCGTCCGCCCTGGAGTCACTCACTTCCCCAAGACAAATGGCAGCCTCTTCCTGCCCATCCATCACTGCTCCCGGGCCCATCCATTAGCAGCTGCTCCCCCGTCCTGCCCCCAGCCCCACCGTCCTTGCTTGGGGACAGGGTCCATTGATCAGAGCCCCATCTGCCACTTGTCACATTCTGGCGGCCCTGACAGCAGGAGACAGAGCTGTTGCTGGCCAGGCCAGCCCGAGGCCAAGGGGAAGACAAAACCGTCCCACCCCAGGGGCTGGAGCTGAGGCCAGAGCCCGACTGGGAGGAGGGGGTGGGTGGCTGGGGTCAGGGTGAGCCCTCCCCAGCCAGGGGCTGCCCCTCCGGGGCAGAAGGGAAAGTGAGCTCTACAGGACAGGCTTGCAGAGGCCTCCAAGCACCCTCCACATCCAGGTCTGCTTGGGGAACATGACCAAAATGCTGCAGGCCTTCCCCTCCTGATTCCACTCTTCCCAGACCTCTCCATTTGCCAAATCGCCAGGCCAAACCCAAACCGGGCACACTTCCCCAACCAGACTCTCTTCTGAGTCCTTCATCTCCACCAGCAGCCTCCCAGTCCCCCAGGTCCACCCGAGAGCCTTCTGCCCCTGCCAGGTAACCTGGGAGGATGACCGGTAGGAGCTGCCCATCCGCTGCTGGGTTCCGCTGAAGGAGGGGGCAGAGAGGCTTGTATGTATCCATGGCCAGCCCTGCAGGGTCCCTGTGGGTGACCATGGGTTGGCGGCGTCCGTTCCCCAAGGAGCACTTTCTGCACAGCTCCCCTTTGGGTGCTGGCAATCACTCACTCCTTGCCCCTTTGCCTGGAGAAGGGAACAGCTCCCTGAGATGGCTGGCCCAGGACACTGCCCTGGGGCTCCCTCCCCCTGCCTGCGTGTATGTTGGTGGTCCTTTCACTCAACGGCTCTCCATTCCCAGTTTGAAAGTATGTGTTGGACCAGGACCAAGGTCGCAGGGGTGGGAGGCACCCAAGAACCTGTCCTGGGAGGCAGAAATGGGTGTGCGCAGAGGCCCAAGGCCCAGTACACACTCCACTGTCCCATGAGACTCCACTTACTCAACATACACTTAAAAATAAAATCATGAAAATCTTCAAGACAGCGATCCCAGAGCGACCTATGTGCGAGGGCCCTGAGGAGTTGCCCTGGTCGCAGGCCCATGAAGTTGGCCCTGGCTCCCACTCTTCTCTCCTCGTCTCTCTCAGCTGCTGACCTCCTGGCCACGTCCCCTCACACACTAGACAACCCTCCCCTCACCTGACAGCCAAGTGTCCCTACCTCCTACCTCCAGGGACCAGCCCCCACCACCGCCATCCACAGCAGCCACTTCCTCCCACTGCCAAATCCAGCCCAGACCCAGACAGAGGGACTCTTTAGAAAGCTCTTCTGACCCAGATGCAGTGGTTCATGCCTGTAATCACAGTACTTCAGGAGGCGGAGGCAAGAGGATTGCCTGAGCCCACAGGTTCGAGACCAGCCTGGGCAATATGGCAAGACTTCATCTCTACAATAAATCAAAAAATTTATCTGGGCATGGTGGCGCACGCCTGTAGTTCCAGCTACTTGGAAGGTTGATGTGGAAGAATGGTCTGAATCCAGCAGGCCGAGGCTGCGGTGGCTGTGAACATGCCACTGCACTCCCACCTGGGCAACAGAGTGAGACTCCAAATCAAAAAAAGAAAGAAAGAAATCTCTTCTTGATACCAGCTAATGCCTGCCTCCTGTAAGTCCCTCGAATTACTCTGAGCAAAGGTCTCCAGGGCTCACGGAATGGATTGGCTTCTGCCAGTGTGCAACCCACACAGGCCTGGAGATGTGGCTGACGGCAGAAGCAGAGGTTGGAGGGAGGTGCTTTCCAGATGGGCAGAGAAACCATGGGCTGAGGAAGGCTCTAGTCACTGGAGAAGACAAGAAAACGCATTCTCCCCTGGAGCCCTCGGAAGGAGCACAGCCCTGCCGACACCTTGACTCCAGCCCAAAAGACTCATTTTGGACTTCTGACCCCCAGAACTACAAGATAACGCACTGGTGTTGTTTTAAGCCACTAGGTTTATGGTGATTTTGTTACAGCAGATTTTGATCACCTGACACTGCCTTCTCCAAGCTAAGCTCACTCAACTTCTATAAGCCAAGGAGTGCGATCTTGGAGAAAGTGTGACCTCCCAGGCTTCGGTTTCCTCATTTTTTAAAGTCTTATTTTATTTTATTTGAGTTGGGATGCAAGCTGGAGTGTAGGCTGGCTGACCAGGCTGGAGTGCAGTAGCACATTCACAGCTCATCACAGCCTCAGCTTCCTGGGTTTAGGTGATCCTTCCATCTCAGCCTCCCTAGTAGCTGGGACTACGGGCATGCATCACCACATCTGGCTAATTTTTCTTTTTTTTTTTTTTTTTTGTAGAGATGAGGTCTCACTGTGTTGCCTAGGCTGGTCTCAAATTCCTGGGCTCAAACAATTCTCCTGCCTCGGGCTCCCACAGTGCTGGGATTACAGGCATAAATCACCGTGACTGGCCCATTTCCTCATTTTTAAAATGGGAATATCCATAGCCTCCTTATGGATATCCCCATTATGAAGATTTTGTGATGATTAAGGGAGCAAATAAAAAGTATTTAGCACATTTAGACAACACGCTAGAAATACTAAGCACTCAAAAACTGTGAGCAGATATTATTACTTTATTGTTGTTGTTTGATGCTTGATGTAGCGCAACGGTTTCCCATCATGAGCAATTCGACCCCTGGAGGTATTTGACAAAGTCTGGGAACATTTTCAGTTGTCATAGCTGCGGGAAGAGATACTACCAGTGGGGAAAGATCATGGATGCTGTTAAACATCCTACCACGCACAAAGCAACTCCCCCAACAAAGAATTGCTTAGGCCAAAATGTCGATAGTACAGCGGTGGAGAAACTGCTGGAGGTGATACTATTTAAGCCTTTGCCTGGAACTATCCCCAAAAAAGCCTCTTATGCAACTCAAGTTTCCACCACAAGGTGGCGCCCGAAGCGGTGCCGCTCTTTCCTACGCTGGTGAATAATTCCGACCCTACATAAACAAATTACGGATTCTTCATTATGCTTTTCCATCAGAAGTCCAGCCCTGAAAAATGGCTAACCACGTTCAAAGAGCCACATGGAGCCTCCTCCCTATACAGCACATTCCAGAGCACCTTGTCCCTCAAAACATTTTCCCATTTTACCCATCCTTATCCCATTTTACGGAAGAGGAAACAGACTTAGGGAAGTAGTTCTCTCAAACCAAGTGCCTCCCTGATGGTTGTTGGCTAGGGCCCTCCCAGCATGGCGTTCTGGTTCCACTTGAATTAGAAGCCTGATTTCATAAACTCAGAGTCCAAAACTGTCCCTGTGTCTGGGGAATTCCCACAGCTGCCCCACAGGCTCCTCTCTGCCTTTGCGCCCTGCGTTCATCCACCTGTGTCCTGGAGGCCCATCACCTGAAGCCTGTGGTTCCCAAGTAAACCCACATGTTGGAATCCACTTGGGGGTTTCAGAAAGTTCTGATGCCTATGTCCCACCCCAAGATTTTGAGTTGATTTGTAAGTTTTAAGATCTTGGCTAGTTGGCAAATGACACTGGTACCCAGGAAAAAAAGAAAAAGGAAAAGATCATGGCTGGATGCAGTGACTCATGCCTATAATCCCAGCGCCTGGGTAGGTCAAGATGGGTGGATCACTTGAGGCCAGGAGTTCAAGACAAACCTGGCCAACATCACAAGACCCTGTCTCTATGAAAAATTAAAAATTAGCTGGACGTGGTAGTGTGTGCCTATAATTCCAGCTACTTGGGAGGCTGAGGCAGGAGGATTGCTGGATCCCAGGAGTTCGAGGCTGCAGTGAGCTATGATCTACTGCACTCCGGCCTGGGAGGCAGAGTGGAACCCTGACTCAAAAAAAAAAATCCCACAAGTAATTCTAATGTGGAGTAAGCACCTAGCATCCTTTAAAATAAAAATAAATTCCATTTTTTTCAAGTATTTTGCTACTTTATGACTCGTGGGGAAGGAGCAGGAGGCCATTCTCCATCTCTGTGACCCACCATCTCAACCCAGTTCCACCTTCCATCTCCTCCCTCGGCTCCTCCTCGTCTCCTTGCTGAAGAGTCTGCCCCACTTTCAGGTCCTGCTGTGTCTCAGGCAAGCTTGTCAAGGAACCTTCTTTTGGAATACAAACGCAGTGTTCTTCCTGAACAGAATTCTGACATGTCAAATGTCTTTATTTTGTCACAATTATGTATAAAGTAAAACAATGTCTAGAGCAGGGGTCCTCAAACTTGGCTAGTTAATCCAAGCTCACTTAATGATTCCCATGTGAGCCAAGTTTCAGAACTAGTGGTCTAGGCCCTTGCGGCTTTAAATGTGGCCCCTTAAAGTGGCCTGGCAGTGTCTCAAGCCCAGCACTATGAGAGGCTGAGGTGGGAGGATTGCTTGAGGCCAGGATTTTAAGACCAGCATGGGCAACATAGCAAGATCCCGCCTCTACAAAAAATAAAAAAGTAACCAACAGCATCAGCCTCACCTGAGATGCAAGCTTGTTAGAAGTGCCAAATCCCAGGCCATACTCCAGACTTACAGCATCAGAATCTATATTTTAATAAGATCTCCAGGTGATTTCCTGTGCACATTAGAGTTCACAAAGCATTACTCTAGAATCAAAAATAAGTCAGTGCAAACAAGCAACCCCCTTCTCCACAAATCAACAGCTACCGATTCCTGCTGGACCAAGTCCCCCAATTGTTTGTCGACCTCATACCCTCTCTGAGAAATTCGAGGATGTTTTGTTCAAAGAGACAGAGGAGAGAGGATGCTTTTCGTGAGTCACAATGTTTTCCAACAATTTTATCCCATTAATTCATCCTTGGCCAGTCAGTTTGTCGATAGATTCATTTTGAGTGTCTTCTTTGTCCCAAGCATCGTACTGGGGACTGGGCACACCATGGTGCCCAAGACAGAGAGCACCTGTCCTCATGGAGTTTATCTTCTAACCACAAGACATAATCAAGCAATCAAACCAACTTTTTGAAAATTGCAAATTGTCAGGAGTGCTGAAGAGGGATCCAACGGAAGACTGGGATACCAAATAAAAGGGGCACCCACAGCCACGGCTTGCACCAGGATCCTGACACGGGCTAGCCCTGAATGGTCTAGAACCATAAGTGAGGACAATGTGACTGAACCAGGGTGATCCGGGGAGCTTTGGGAAGGCAAGATTGGAGAGGCCAGCAGGGGACAGGCAAAGCCCGGTGAAGAGTCAGAACTGTATTGTATAGACGAGTGGAAGGTCTATACAATACAGTTGAGGGTTTCTACATTGAGGAAGATGGGACTGCAGTCTTAGAAAGCTCCTTTTGGCTGCTGGGGAGAGAACAGGCTGGAAGCAACTAACGTCCAGGGGAGAGATGCCGTGTTCTGAAGCCAGGCGACCTGCATTCAAATGACAGGCCCTTGTCCTGTGCCACATTGCTATGACTTGCACTAGTAAGGTGAGCTGGGGAGAAAGAATAGTGAGATGTGCTGGGGTTTTCAAAGGCTTGTCTGAATATCTGTTGCATTTTGAAAGACAAAGTTCTATAAAAGTGATAAGGCTAACTCTCCAGAGCCTGTTTTTCCTACCTGAGACAGGCAGCCAGGGAACTGCTGGTCATGTACCCATTTACCTGCAAAGCATGGGGCAGAAATGCTGGCTAAGAGCCCCATGGTAGGCCCTCTTCCCTCCTCTCCCGATAAACCTCACCTCCAGCCTGCCTCACGTCAGATGAACCCAGAAGATGTGGCAAGGACAGGGCTACAGGATCCCAGGGATGTCCCAGGGATGTCCAGGCAGGCAGCTGTACCGCATAGCGGGGCCTTCTTCACGGTGAGTCTGTGCAATGGTGCCCCCCGGAGGGGCGGACGGGGAGACCCTGACAGTGACCTAAAGTGACTGGAAGAGGCAGGTGGGAAGCTGTGAACAAGAACTGGAGGACTGGATGGCAAGGGAGGAAGAGGCTCGTCTGGAGTGCCTGACAGCACTGTGGGAATAAAGAGAGAGTGCTCCAAAGCTGGGAAAGACTTGAGAATGTCCAGATGCTGATGGGGAGAATCCAAGATAATCCTCAAAAACCCAGGAGGCATGAGAAAAGCTAGCATATCAGTGGGATTTGAATTGGTATGTCCTTGATGACTGGTGCATTAGTCAGAGTTCTCCAAAGAAACAGAACCAAGAGGAGAAACAGAGACAGACAGACATAGGTATCAAAAGAGATTTAGCACAGGGAAGCGACTCACACGATCGTGGCGGCCACATCCCAATGTCTGCAGTCGGCAAGCTGGAGAGGTGGCGTCCCAGTCCTGCTGCCAGCAGGCTCAAGACCCAGGAAGAGCCAGTGCTTCCATCTGAGTCCAAACAAACATATGTCCCAGCTTGAAGGCAGTCAGGCAGGCAGGAGGATTGCCTCCTCGCAGGACTGTCAATCTCTCTGTTCTTTCCAGGCTTTCAGCTGATTGGATGAGGCCCACCCACATTAGGGAGGGCAGTCTACCTGAGTCAGTCTACCAATTCAAATATCAATCTCGTGCAGAAACAGATACACCCAGAATAATGTTTGAGCCCGTTTCTGGTCACCCTATTCTTCAGACAAATTGACACGTGAAATTAACCATTACAACTAGCATGGTTGGAAATGTTTTCCTGTGCTTAAAAGATACTTATATTTATTCTTTGATGAATTATAGTGTTTTATCCTTTGCCATTCTAAGTCCTGGTGATTTTCTTTATCGATTTATAGAGATTGACCTTTTGTTGTCCATATCCCAAAAAGGTTTGGTTAGTTTGACTTCTGGCCTATAGTTGGTGGCTATGTCTTGAGATGCACGCATGTAAACATGTTGGAAGCTAAATCTGCTGGTCTTTTTCTTTGGTGGTTCCATTCGAGATCATGGATAAAGACCTCCTCATTCAGAGATCAAGTACGTTTTTGTACTTTCTGCTAACCTTGCATTGTTTTATCATTTGCATGCAACTGTTTCACCCAACTAGCTTTTATTTTTGGGACTCTAGAATGAGATGAATGTCTAAATTGGCTGTTTTGCAAATAACCAAATTTACAGATAGCATTTACTGAATAATCTATCCCTCTTCTATTGATATGTGATCCTTCAGTTTTCATGAACTGAGTTCTTATTCAAGACTATTTCATTTTATTGATTTGTCTGTCTGGTCTGATGCCAGTAACATACTGGTTTTATTATTGTAGCTTTATAATGCATTTTAATACCTGGTAAGGCAAGCCTTTTTCCAAATCAATTTAGCTGTTCTCCTCTTGTTGGATTTTGTTTTTTTTAATGTGTGCTTTAGAATCAGTTTTAGCCCTTTTGTCACTGACTTCACAGAGATGTGACTTAGACATTCAAAAGGGGTTGTGTTTTGTGCAGACAGAGGGGATTCCCAGCTCTCCTGAGGTGGCCCCTAAGCTGGTCATCCAGGCTGTGAGCAGCTGGAGTGAAGCTCAGGCCGACCCGCAGGGAAACACGGGCGCTTGTGGCTAAGAAAGCGGGGGTGGGACTGTGTGTTCCTCCCCCCAGCCACTCCAGTGTTTCTGCTGAATAAAAGTCCATTTTTATTCTTATAGGAGCTGAGCACGGAGATGTTTTACACCCCAGTTTTCACCCGCCATGATCTATGTCCCTTTTACAAACTTATCTCTGGGTTTTTGCTCAGTTTATAAGCTAGGGGCAATCTTTCTTCCCTAAAGCCTCCTTCCACCACAGTCTGGAGGAACCTTGAGATTTCCTGCAGATGATTTAAAGGGCTATAACACTCGCGGGCTAGATTTGTTTTAGTGTCCATAAAACTCAAAAATTTCATAAAACAATTGGTGAAAATAAAATTACCAAAAAATGATATAGTGCCAGCAGACTGTATAATAGTTACGGGAGAAATGGAGACTATGATTCACTGGGGGATAAAAATGACAATGTATTTATTGCAGTGCACTGACAAGAAACTAATTTGTCCCTTTTACTTTTGAGACAGGGCAAGAATTCCGATTTTTCTCTTCTTGCGCTGACTCTGACAGGGGAGCAGAAGGTGGCCAAGTGTTCTAAGCCTCGGGGGTGCGTGTGTGTGCTCCTGTGTGCACCAACACGAAGGGTTTCCACAAACACAGAACTGGGTTTCGTCTCACGGTGGCTTCTCACGGTGGCTTGTTGAGCCTTGAAAAAGTTTCCTTAGCCTACAATGTATCTGTGTGCATACCTGGGACTTTTTGCAGTGCCTGGAGAGGGGAGTGTGGGCATGTGTTTGTGAGAGGGCTGTGTGTGTGTGTATATGCACGTGTGCGTGTGTGTGTCTGTGCTCGTGTGGTGCATCCAGCCATGATCAGCACAGGTTGAAGAAGGTTATTGGTAGGAAAATGGGTATTGTTTTACCAAGGAGATGTGTGCTCGAAAGGAAAAAGGATACCACGGGCAAAGTGAAAATAAACGAAAGCATAAATGGAGAGACAGTGATGGGAGTTGGAGGAGTGTTCGCTGGTTGGTGAAGGGGCAGGTGAGAGGTGACTGCAAGGAACGTCAAAAGGACTTTCTGGAACCGCAGAAATGTCTGTGTCTTGATTGAGGTGGGGGTTACACAGGTGTTTACATTTGTCAAAAGTGGTTGAACTAAAAACCTAAAATGTATGGATTTTATTATATGTAAATCATACCTCAATAAGTTGATTTTTTTAAAAATCCTTACGTAAAAGGAAAGGAAAAGAGGATAACGGTCAAACCCAGAGTCTGGAACATGTGGCGCCCAAAAGGCAGTCCCTGAATGTAGGAAGAAAGGGAGGAAAGGAGGCAGGAAGGAAAGGGCTAGGCTTAATTCTCCCCAAAGACCAAGTCCACTGTTCAGGAAGAAGCAAGCTGCAGAGAACAGCCTCTTGGGAGGTATTATTATACCCACTTTAAAGATGAGGCAGTTGAGGCTTAGGAAGGTCACTGACTTGACTTGCTACGGGTCACACAGCTCATGAGACCTAGGCTCAGTTAACTGCCCCAATCCGTCATACCAATGAAAGATGGTAGGACTCATTTAGGACAGCCTCTGCTGGGCTGATCTGAGCCTTCTCAGGACCCAAAGTCAGACTGGCCAGTGCCACCAGGGAAGGCAGTTCACCACACAGATGTTCAGGGCCGGGCTGCTCCTTGCTCCCCTGAGTGGCTCCCACGGGAAATCTGTGGGGACTCTGGAGAGACATAATGAGGGCACTGTGGACAGAGTGTTGAGGGCAGGGCTGAGGGCACCAGCAGGAAAGAGAGACACTCTGGAACAGCACCAGCAAGAGCGGTTACTTCCCTGCACCTGAGGGTGAGGGGAGGAGAGACAGTGTCCCTGAGTCGTGTCGCGGAAGCCATGGAGATCGCTGCTTCCGGGCAGAAGGGACACAGCTGCAGGCCAGAGCAGGGGAACTGACCCTGCCAGCTCTCCTCCATCCCTCCAGACCTCCAGGGGCTCCTGGGACCCACACATGGAGGCCAGAGGACACAGCCCAGCCCTAGGGGTCAGCCACCCGAGGCACAGAACAGGGTGGCGGTGAAGTGCAGGGGGGGAACAAGCCTGATGGAAATGGGGCCTATGAGGGAAAACTTTCCCGGTCCCCCAGGCCTCTACTTAAGCCCTGATGGAAAACAACAAAAGACAATGTTTTGGGGTGAGGAAAGGGCAGACGAGTCACACAACCTGCTCAGAGGCAAGCAGAAAGGTCGTTCAGGGTCAGAGACGATACCCTGTCAGATTCCAATTCAACCCAGCCCCCTGGCCAGCTCTCCAATCTGGCCTTGTAGAGGGTCAGAGATGACTCGTTTGGTACCTGTGATGGTTAATTTTATGTGTCAACTTGACTGGGCCATAGGGTGCCCAGATAGTTGGCCAAATAGTCTCAGTGTGTCTGTGAGGGTGTTTTTGGATGAGATTAACATTTAAATTGATCAACTGAGTAAAGCAGCTTGTCCTCCCTAATGTGGTTGGTCTTTGTCTAATCAGTTGAAGGCCTGAATAGACCAAAAAAGGGCTGATGCTTTCCTCCTACCTAACTGCTTTTGAGCTAGAACACTGGCTTTTGTCCACTTTCTTATTCAGACTAAAACATCAGCTCTCCCGAGTCCCCAGCCTCCCAGCATTCAAACTGGAACCACACCCTCGGCTCTCCCAGGTCCCCAGTTTGTGGCTCCCCCTGCGCCTCTTGGGACTCGCAGCCTCCATAATCACAGGAGCCAGTTCCTTCCAATAAATGTTTCTGTGTGTGTTGGTTCCATTTCTCTGGAGGCCCCTGACTAATAAATACAGTGCTCCTTCCTAGGTGATTAGGAGGAGAACAGGGTTGATGAGACTAGGTCAACCAAAGCGAGGTGTCAGGACCAAACCTGAAGCCGGATGAAGGAGTGAGTTCTCAGTACTAGAAGTCATGGATGCCAGCAAGGAGGTGGGGACGAGACAGGGTCTGGGGCCAGTATCTATGGGTTCTCCCTGCCCGGCTCCCATTCCTCTTTGCTCTGGACTCAGGACTCCAATTTCTTTCTGAGAACCCCTCACTCTCAGCCCATGTGGTTTGAGCTGGTCTGAGTCAACCTTCAGGGTGAGACCTACACATGCTTGGTGAAGCAAAAGGCCACATTCTGCTGGACCAGTGACGAGGACACACCAGTGACAGTCAGTCCTGGGACTCTTGCTGGAGAGATCCTGAAAATAAATTCTGAGCTCTGGATTGCCCAGCATGAAGGTGGAAGTCCAGGGCTGCAGGGGTCGTTTTGACTAGAATCCAGAATGCAGGAAACGGGCATTGAAAGATAAAGTAGACCCAATCCTTGACACTGCTGGCCTGTCTCCTGGATCCTACTCTTCCTGAAGGCAGCAGACCTATCTCCAGATGTCTCAGTTACACAAGTCAATAAAGTCCTGACAAAGGCAGAGACCAAAGCCCAGAGAACAAAGACAGAAACAGGGCTAGGTGCAGCAAGGGGTAGGAGTGAGGAGAAAAGGTAGGGAGAAGGTCAGTCCTCAGGTAAGCTCTCCAGTGGGTAGGGGCTGAGAGGGAAAGGGTGGGACATGGACTGTCCTTCCGGAGACTCAGCGTGCCCAACATCCAACTTCTCAGAGAAAGACGGCACAAGGAACGCTCTGTTGCTCTTCCTGGAGAGCCGCCTTTCTGTCGCTAGGCTTCTGCCTGCCCTTCTGTGGGGTCAACACGCAGGTCTCATCAGCGCCTCAAGCCAACCCAGGACAGGGGACTGGAGCTGCTGCCTTCGTTGTCAATGCCAGGGGCACTAGTCATCCCCAGCGAACACTGCAGAAAATACGCCGTGGGTCATCTTTCCTCACCCCCCCCTTCCTCCTGCTGTCTCCCCGCACAGCCACCATATCTTAGTCCTTTGAGTTTTATTCCCTCAATGTCTCTCAGACCCACCCACGCTTTTTTGCATGCCCACAGCCTCCCCTCAGCCAAAATTCCGACATCTCTCCCTGGACCACGTCAACAGCCTCTCACACAAGCTCACTCAAAGCAGAGGGACTGGGACCCCATGCAGGGGCCCCAGTGACTCTCCAGTTCGAGATCTCTGAGCAGGGAAACATGCCCTCAGCCTTGGCCCAAATTTGTTCTGGGGGTGGACACTCAAGGCCCCTGGACAGTGCGGTGAGTGGCTCCCAGCAGGGCAGGAGGGGGAGTACCCACAGGGCCTTGGCTCCCAGTAGGCGGAGGGAGTCTACGCTGCCCTTGGCTGGAGCCCCATGGAGCCCCACCCAGACCCCATGCAGACCCCATGGAGGGAGGACACGCTGCCCTCCACTGTCCTAACAGGGCACAGCATCTGCCTATTTCATCTGCAGGAGATGTTATACAAGGTCTGAAATCCACCCTACCCAGCCCCACCACCCTGATATAAACTCACACACACACACACACAACTGCCCTTTTCTCATTGCCGCTGCAATGTCCAGGGTCCCAGGTCACTGACTCACAGCCCCGAATCAGTGGAGGGGACAGAAGGACCTGAAATTGTAGGCCGGGATGGGTGTGGATGGGGTGGGTGAGCTATAATGAGAATGTGTAGGCTGTGAAGATGCCCACTGGATGGCCCAACTCTGAGGCCACAGGGGAGAAAGGCCACCCCCTGGAGAGGAGAAGAAGACCCCTCAGGGAAGACACATTTCTCCTGAGGAGATGCCCCAAAAGAAGAGGGCTGTCAGCACATACCGTTCCCAAGAGTCTCCAGAGCTCAGCTTCCAGTCACACACCAGATAAATGCTCCTCTTCCTTAGGATCCTGAGACTTCCTGGTTCTCCTCAAGCTTCAGGATGTACTGTCCGGAACCCTAGCTGGAAGGTCTGGGGTGATGGGTTCCTCCCCATCCCACAGCAGAGACAGCTTTCTTTCTAGGCAAAATTTCCTTGTCTCCAATGCCAGCACCAGGGAAATAGAATACTTGGGTCTTTGGAACCTGCAAGAACCCAATTTCTCTGACCCTCAATTTCTTTGAGCAAAAGCCATGAAAAAAGGTTGCCCTTGTACAGTTAGCCCCAATGTGTGTGAGTCTACCTATGGGCACACCCTGGCAATAGCCAGCCTCTGAGATGGTTCCCAACGATCCCTCCCTCCTTGTGTTCATACCTCATGTAATTCTCTCCCCTTGAGTGTAGGCTGCACCTAGTGACTTGTTTCTAACAAATACAGCAAAAATGGTAGGATGTCACATCTGCAATGATGTTACAAAAAGACCACTGCTCTTCTCTCTCTCGCTCTCTCTCTCCCTCTCGCTCTCCCTCCCATGTTGTACATTGTCCTATGGAAAAGCCCACATGCCAAAGAACTGTGGGAGACCCCCCACCAATAACCAGTAAGAAGCTGGAGTCTGCCAATGACACATGAGTGAAAATGAAAGTGAATCCCCCCTCAGTTAAGTCTTCAGATGAGACTGCAGCCCCAACAGTATGGCAGTAATCTCATGAAAGACCTTGAACCAAAGACACCCAGCTAAGCTACACTGTTTTCTAACCCAGAGAAACCGTGAGGTAAGCTTCTAAATTCTGGAATAACAGGTTACAGCAATAGGTAACTAACTCATACTGCAGGTACACAGAGTTATCGATCCTGTGTGCATATCTGTGGCATATGCTTTCACTGTGTGTGGACTCATCTGTGTGTATGCTGGGTGTTAGTTATTATCAGTCATGCATGGCCATAATAATGATGTTTAACAAGTCACCCCAATACTCAGAGACTTAAAACATTATGGTTCAGAGGTCTATGAGTCAGCAGGGCTCACTTATGTGTCCATGGTCAGCTGAGTGTCAGAAAGGGGAGCTCTGCAGGTCTTGGCTGAACCCTCCAATATATTTGAAAGGTCAGCTTGTGACAAGATGGTCCAGGATGGCTTCAGCTGGGATAACTGGGCTGTCTTCCACCTGGTCTATTACAGCCTCTCATGCTCTAGCAGGCTAGCTCCAGCTTATCTGAGTGCAGCTGGGCAGAGTTCTAAGGGAGCTTCATGCCATCTTGAAGCCTGGACTCAGAACCAGCTCATTGTCCCTTCCACATCATCTTGTTGTCGAAAGCAAGTTTCAAGTTCAGCCCAGGTCAAGGGAGTAGGGAAACAGATTTCATCTTCTACTAGGAGAAACTGCAAAGTCACATTCAAAGAGCCTGGATTCAGGTCAGGGGCAAAGAAGTGACAACATTTTTATAATCTACCCCAGCTACCAACATGTGTAGTGTGCAAATCTCCTATGATACTATTCAATCCCTATATCTTCATCTCAAATGTTTCTGGCTTAGGTCACCCTGATTTTGGGGACTATTTTTTTCATGACAATATGCACAATGTTCACATGCAGACATGCTCAGAAGTTGGCTACACATGTGCACGGGCCCCACTCACAGAGACACATGAAGACATAAACACATTTGATAGCTATGTATTCAGTGAGTGCACACACATAAGTTTGCCTTGTTTTGTCTATAAGGTGTGCATCCACATGTTATCACACAAATGCATGCAAGCAGGCATACCTAAATTAGACAGCCCAACCAAGTGTGCACACACATTCAAACATACACAGATGTGTGCACACACCATTTTCGGAGCACTCAATAACCACAGTCAAACTTACAGGATCACAGCTCTGGACACATCCACTCCGAGAGGTCTGCCCACTATGCACATGCTGTGCACGAGTTCCCACACCTCGAGTCCTCGTGTCCACATGCACATGCATTTCAGGTCAGTAACTCCAGATCAGTGTGTGAACCCACAAGCAGACCCACTCGAGAACTGTTGAACTCATCTCCATTGGGCTGCTTTCTGCTTCCAGAAAGATAAATGTCCTCCTCTCAAAGATGAGCTGCCGACCCCACAAATCACTGCTCCTCTGCTCCTGCCCCCTCCCACCTTCCGACCCTCCCCCATTATTCATCCAAAGGGGTAATACAAAGAGTAATAATAATTAGACAAGGACAAATCACCGGGCTGAGTTGAGGATGGCTCCACTCAATAAAGGGCCATTTCCCTGGCAACCAGGGCAGGTGCTGGGAGGCGGATGACCCTGGAAGGCCCACTAGGGGTGGGTGTGGAGAATGTCCCTGCTCCATATCCAGCAGAAGATGTTTAAGGGACCCCAATCTAGGGAACCAGACAAGCCCAGCCCCAATCTCAGAAACACTCATACATTTTGTTCTAGAAGCACACATCCAGTGAAAGGAAGATTGATGACAATCTGTTGTGTCTTGTAGTCTGTGTTAAATGGTGCAAAGCTTATCACTTTTTGCAAAAACTTATTTTTTGTTTTTAAAGAGCTGAAATTTCTGGGACAAATATTTTATTTCTAAATACTTACTTTTTAGAAAACAGTTGTTTTAGTGCTTTAAATTTTAAATAAATAAATGTCTATAAAATAAAAAGTGAAAGTACCTTTCCTGTGGGCCCAGCTCTACTCCTTAAGGAAGCACTGTTAGCCATTTCTAGAACTTGCTATGGCACATACAAATAGAGACACACTTAGCAAAGTAATAATAAACTTAACTCTTACATAACACTTACTATGTGCCAATCACTGTTCTAAGCACTTTCTGTTCATTAACTTGTTTAATAATCAAAAAACTCGACAAGTTAGTAGATACTATCTATTAGGTAGATACTTCATATCCCCATTTTTCAGATAAGAAAGCTGAGCAACAGAGAGGTTAGGCAACTTGCCCAGAGTTCCACAGCCAGTAAGTAGCAAACCCAGGCAGCCTGGACCAGAACTCAAACTCGTAAGTATTATACTCTGCTGCCTATTACAATCCCTAAGATGCTCGTTTCCATTTTGTTTTACATTTTTCTTTATAGAGCCCTTGATTCCCTGAGACAATGGAACGGAAAGGTCTGGGAAAGGAAGGGTTGCAAGGCGCGTTAAAGAGGAGGCAGGGGGACAGGGAGAGGACACGGACACAGAGCCACGCTCCTCCACAGCACCCCAGAGGGCCGTGGGGTGCCCAGGAAGGCTGGACACTGACTGCCACGATCTCAGAGAGGTCCTTGCCCTGGCTGGGCCCAGAGGCAGTGAAGCTGCCCATCTTCAGAGGCGCCCTGTGGTAGGCCATCGGGATCGAAAATCACCCTTTCTTCCCATTTTGCTGGGCCACCTCGGCCTCGGAGAAAGAACAGCCCCGGAAGCACCAGCAGGGTCTGGGAACCCGTTGTGTCCTGAGTTGGTTGCTCTTGTATGTGCCCCCACCCACACCCATTCTCTGCTCCTCTTAGCCCTGCTCTGCCCCCGGGGCTGACCTCAGAGGACAGCATCCCTGTGCCCCCTTGGCAGGGATTCCTGGCTGAGTCCAGCTGGGGAAAAGCCACCACGGGGTGGGTGGAGAGACAGGGAAGGGCTCTGTTCTCCGGCCCCTCCTCCACATCCCCTCGGTTTGGCTGTTCCCTCCGTTGGCAGTCTCAATGGGAGGGACTGCGCACACACCAGCGTGGCCACTGGTTCTCAGGGGATAATAATCCTACATATCACAATAGCTATGACTCTGAAGGGCCTCAGCACGAAAACAGACAGTATTCTGTGGTGTTGGAATTCCATGGGAACAGGGAGGGAACAATCAAGAAAAAAGTGTCTGAAAAGGCTCCTTGCTGTGGGGATGTATCAGTCTCCCAGGGCTCTTGTCACAAAGGACCACCACACACTGGGTGATGTAGGGCAACACAAATTTATTCTCTCACAGTTCTAGAAGCCAAAAGTCAGGAATCAGGGTGCTTACAGGGCCATGCTTCTTCTGCAGACACTCAGAACATCCTTTCTTACCTCTCCCAGCTCTGCAGTGTCGCGGCTATCCTGGGCGTTCCGTGGTTTGTGGCTGCCTCACTCTACCCTCTGCTTCCATCTTCACGTGGCCTCCTTCGCTTTTCTTGTAAGGACACTAGCCACTAGGTGAGGGTCTGCCGTCATTCAGTATGGCCTAATCCAGTATGAATGTCGGATGAGGGCTCATATGTTGGACCACTAACCCTCATTTACCTGTGTATTAGGGGAGCACACACTGGCGCAGCCCTGATGGAGAGCAACTTGGAAATCACACAAGGTAGAAAATGTGTGCGGTGGCTGTGGGTCTCTTAGTCCCCAAAATCCAGGTAGGCAAGAAATGTAAGCTCCTGTTATTCTGTGACTGAATTTGGTCTCTATCACAATACCTTCTCTTCCCTCCCCTGTATACATACGCTTCCACCAGATGACAAAAAAATTAATTCCAGTTCAAATCAGGTGCAGTGACTGTAGACCCAGCTACTCAGGAAGCTGAGGCAAGAGAAATCCTTGAGTTCGAGGTCAGCCTGGGACACATAGATCCTCGTCTCTTAAAAAAAATTTACAAATGAAAAGAAGACTAATTCTGGTTAATTCAAGATAAATTCGCCACTTGAGGACATCTACAGCCAACTAAAATTTCTTCTTTCCCTCTTCCTAGGGGTGCACTGTATTTGGGGTGGTGGGTGCCAATGTAGCTGACTTTTGCTAGGTCATGACCCCTTACCCCCATGTATGTGGGAAGGTGTCGGTGCACCAATGCCGAGTCCATATGTGGCACTGGCTCTTTGCCAGGCAGCAATGAAACCCTTCCCAGTGTGGGGTCAGCTCACTTTTCCAAGCTTCTCTGATGCACAGAACCAGCCAGCTCTTCCTCCAAGTGACTTTGGAGCCGTGACAATGTGGCAAGCTGCCGTGGGCCGTGGGTCTCCCCTGCCTTCTTTGCCAGCACGGCTGCAGATTTCAGGTGGGAAGTGGGGCCCAAGTTGCCCCACCTCCAAACCCCCAGACTCTTCCAAGTACTGTCTCACCTGTCCCACACTTAGGTAAGATGTTTCCGTTGGGGGAAGCTGAGTGAAGGGTGCACAAGCTTACAAAAGGTATACAGGAACTCTGGTGTTATTTTTGCAACTCTTCTGTCAACTTGTTTTCTTCTGTCAATTTATTTTATTTCAGAATGAAATTATTTTTCAAAAACGCAATGCTAGTTACCAGGAAAGAATAGTAGTTACCTCCTGAGGGAGTTAACTGGGGTGGGTTACTAGAGGGTATCTGGTCAGATTCGATGTCTTGGGCAGGGTGGTGGGTATGTGCTGCATGAGTTTACTTTAAACTGGATATCTGTGTCCTATGTTTTCTGTTGTTTTTAGAGACAGGTCTTGTTCTGTCACCCAAGATGGGTGCAGTGGTGCCATCATAAATCACCACAGCCTCAAACTCCTGGGCTCAAGTAATCCTCCTACCTCAACCTCCCAAGTAGTCGGGACTACAGGTACACACCACCACACCCAGTTAACATTTTAATTTTTAAAAAAAATTTTTGTAGAGACAGGGTTTTCCTATGTTGTCCAGGCTGGTCCCAAACCCTTGGGCTTAGTCAATCCTTCCGCTACAATCATGAGCCACTGCACCCAGCCAAAACTAGGCATCTGTGTTTTATGCACTTGTCTGTATATTATTTCTCACAACTTTGTAAATGTTAAGACAAAAAATGATATCAGGGACAGCAGACCCATAGACTACCTGTGTCAGAGGAAACAGCGGTGAGGAAACATAAACCTTTGTCTGGTAAAGTGAGAAGGGAGAGAGGAAGGAGGAGGGAGGCCATTGCCTTTACCTCAAATGTCCAGCAAATTCATACCCATTCCATGTGTATGGCTTTTTTTACACAAACAGGATGCTGCCACACACATTATTCTGCTCCCCAGACAATGCATGGTGGCAGGTTCCATGTCAGCACATCCACGGAGGAACTCATCCTTCAGCCCAGGCACGGCACCGCACGGGGCGGCCCGCCATTACTTACGCACTTGGTCCCCCACTGACGGATACTCAGGTTGTCTCTGGTGTCTCAGAACAACACTCCAGGCCGCAATGAGCCTCTGCACACGCGAGCCCTGCAAGCTTTGGCCAGGGTTTCCATGGACTCCAATCCCCCGAGCAGGACATCCAGTCAGGTTCAGAAAGATGTTGTAAAGTATTTGTTGATGTAGAATGGTTTTTTCTGCTCTGATACTTTGCATTTATTTATTTTTACCTTTCCTTTTTTTTGTAGACACGAGATCTCACTGTACTGCCCAGGCTCTCAAACTCCTGGGCTCAAGTGATCCTCCCTCCACAGCCTCCCAAAGTGCTGGAATTATAGGCATGAACCAACACACCTGGCCTTGATTTTTAATATTTTTACTATAAAGTATATATAACAACCATGGGTCATTTTAACCATTAGTGACATTAAGCACACGCTCAGAGCTGTGCAACCATCACCAATATTCATCTCTAAAGATTTTTATCACCTCAAACAAAACCCTTATTAAGCAATAAGCCCCCATTCCCTCTCCCCCCAGCCCCGGTCTCCTCTATGCTATCCCGTCTCCATGAATTTACCTAGTCTAGATATTTCCTATAAGGAGAACACAAAGGACAAGTGTTGTCTGAGCCCTGCTCCTTCCTTATGCCCAGAACTCTCTCCCCTCAGGCACCAGCCTGGCAAAGGGGCCACAGTGGAGATAAGGAGCGCAGGGGACAAACTCCCAGCACTGGGCAGAGAGGTGAGATGTGGAAGAGTGCTTGTTCAGTGAGGTCTTCTTCCAGCAAAGAGGGGATGGACACCAGGGACACATTCTAAGCCAGAGGGAGGAGAAAGAGGTGAAGGACCAAGTGGGAGGAAGCAGCTGATGCAGGGCTCTGGAAGGCTGTGTGTGTTGCTGCACTGCTCAGGGGTAGCAATAAACATGGGATGGGGGAGACCGTGCGTGGAGGAGTCTGGGGGTCTGGAGGTGGGGTGAGCTGGGTCCCACTGCCCAGCTGCAATCCTCAGCCATGCTGGCAGAGAAGGCAGGGGAGACACACGGTCCAAGGCAGTTCGCCACATTGTCACGGCTCCAAAGCCGCCTGGAGGAAGAGTTGGATGAGTCTGTGCATATGAAAAGGTCAGAAAAGTGAGATGACCCCACACTGGAAAGGGTCTCGGTGCTGCCTGGCAAGGAGCCAATGCCACAGATGGACTCAGTGCTGGTTCACAGACACTTTCCCAAACACCATCATAGGGTGAGGGGTCATGGCCTAGCAAGAGCCAACTACATTAGCACCCACCACCCCAAATACAGTGCACCCTTAGGAAGAAGGGCAAAAATTTTAATTGGCTGTAGACCCCCCTAACTGGTGAATTTATCTTGAATTAACTAGAATTAATCTTCTTTTTAAAAAATTTTTTTTAGAGATGGGATCTTGCTATGTTGCCCAGGCTAGACTTGCACTCCTGGGCTCAAGGGACCCTCCTTCCTCAGCTTCCTGAGTTGCTGGGTCTATCTATATGTGTGTACCACCACACACAGCTTCAACTAGAATTAATTTTCTGTCTTCTGGTGGAAGGGTAAGTGTATTAGAGAGGGGGGAAGAAGTATTGAGACAGAGACCAAATTCAGAGAATAACAGGAACTTACATGTCCTGCCTTCTTGGATTTTGGGGACTAAGAAACCCACAACCACTGCACACTTCTTCTATCAGGTGTGATTTCCAAGTAGTTCTCCATCAGGGCTGCACCAGTGTGTGCTCCCCTAATAAACACATCTGTGTGCCATACCCCGCACTGACACCAACACTCGTTGCCAAGCCAAAAGCTACACTTAAAAAAGAAAATTAAGCTGGGCTCGGTGGCTCAGCCTGTAATCCCGCGCCTTGGGAGGCTGAGGTGAGTGGATTGCCTGAGCCCGCGGGTTCGAGACCCGCCTGGGCAACTTGGCGAGACCTCATCTCTACAATAAATCAAAAAATTAGCCGGGCATGGTAGCGCGTGCCTGTAGTTCCAGCTACTTGGAAGGCTGAGGCAGAAGGATCGCCAGAGCCCAGGAGGTCGAGGCTGCGGTGGCCAGGAGCAGCCACGGCACTCCAGTCTGGGCGATGGAGATTCCAACTCAAAAAAAAAAAAAATTTAAGTTCTCTTCTTTCTGACTGCACAATCGGTTACTTCCCCCACAGTATTATGAATTCACAACTGCTCTTGGCGCAGAAATGGGAAGAGAATACCACAGTAATGTTAATGAATTTGGAACAACAAGTTCTTGGCGGGGAAAATCGTGTGACTGACTGAGGGATGCTGTTCCTCTGGGGGTGGTGAACATCATGTTCAAGGCAGTGCCCACCCGGAAACGAGTCTCTCAGAAGAAAGCAGGGAGCAGGAGTTGTGGGGTATTCTGTGAGGCTCCCTGAAGGCAGAACCCCGAGGCTGGGGCCCCAGAGCCCAGGAGACACTCTGCCTGGCTGGCAGCCAGGCTCTCCTCCCACTCCTCTCCCACAGACCCATCTCTCTACCAACCACCGTCACCACGTCTCAGGCCCCCGGACGCCACCCTGGTCATCAACTCCCGCTCCGCTGTGAGCTTGCTATAGGTTTACCTCTCTCCTTGCACCAATGCATAGATTCTCGGGGGGTGTCCTGAGTTTAATGATAGCAGTGCCCAAAAGAACAGAGGCGGCCTCACCAGTTGTCAAGCTCAACACACACAGATGCTTAAACTCATCTGCAGCATGTCAAGGATGGGGTGCTCACTCCTTCCATCGCAGCCCATTCCCTCCTCCAAGTCCCTGGCTGTAGAAAGTCCTTCCCCTAAGGGACTGGAGAGCGAGTGCCTGGAAGACTCGTGTTCCTCCAGGGATGCATGGAGTGAGTAGAATCCCCCTTCCAAATGACAACTCTCATTCCTTCAAGGACAGTGTCCTTCACCCCGGAATTATTTTCCTAGGGCTCTTATAACTCATGGTCACAAACAAGAGAAATACCTTTTTCTCACACAGTTCAGGAGGCCAGTCCCAAATCGAGGTGTTGGCAGGGCTGGTCCCTCTGGAGGGTCCAAGAGAGAATGTGCCCCTGCCTCTCTGAGCTCCCGTTGGCTGTGAGCAGTCCTTGGCAATCCTTGGCCTGTGGCTGTGTCACTCCAGTCTTAGGTCTTCAGTCAGCTTCTCCCCCTCCCTGTGCCTTCTCCTCTTCTGGATTTAGGGCCTACCCTAGATAATCCCAAAGGATCTCTTCAGGCTCTTGAGATTCTTAGCTGAATTACACCTGCAATTCTCTTTTTTCTAAACAAGGCCACACTCAAAAGTTCTAAGTGGCTGTATCTCTGGGGGCACCATCATTCAACTCAATAATCCCCTAAGTTTTTTTTTTCTTCTGCCAGCAGAATGGCCTCAGTCCTTCTGTCTTTCCATAGATGGCAAAGTGTCAAGTTTGTTCCATTCCCACAGGTGCTGGTGTGGGGCACTTCACTGCCCCAAATACCAGTAGACACTGCTCCATCTTCACCATCAAAATGTCATGCAAACACTTGTCGGTGCCAGTTGATGTTTCAATTTCTGCGAGCTACAAGGAGTAGCAATGAGAAGAGAAAGCACTCAGTTTAAAGTCAGGCCCAGTCAGGTGCAGGGACTCATGTCTATAATCCCAGTGCTTTGGGAAGCCGAGAAAGGCGGGAGAATCTCTTGAGTTCAGGGGTTTAAGACCAGTTCTTATATTCTACAAAATATTTTAAAAATTAGCTGGGTGTGGTAGCGTGTGCCTATCATCCCAGCTACCTGGGAGGTTGAGACAGCAGGATCACCAGAGTCCAGGAGGTCGAGGCTGTGGTGAGCTGGAATTGTGCCACTGCCCTCCAGCCTGGATGACAGAGTGAGACCCCAACTCAAAAAAATAAAGTCAGGTCCTCTTAGCTCTGCCATTGACTGGAGTAAGGTTTTGAACCACTCTGAGCCTTAGTTTCCCTGTCTGAGCAACAGGGATAATACTCAACTTGTATACCAATGCTTGGAGCTCTCTAACAAGCCCCTTCTCTCATCTTGGGCTTCAGTGCTTAGCACCATCCTTCCTAGTTCTCAGACTCTCCCTTTCCTTCCCTCCCCACACCTCTGCCCTTTCAAGGCCCTCAGCCTTCTCCTGGGCTACAGTTGATGTCTGGTCCTTGTTAAGGTGCTACTGATTGAGGAAGCAGAGGCCCAGGCAAGCTCATGCTCACAAACATTGGCTGGCCAGCAAACAAGGCCCTGGGGACTCATGGCCCAAATAGCTGTCTTCACCCCTGCACCTACAAGCAGGTTTCCCGGTCGTTTCACGTTGTGGCACCCACAGAACGTGACCAGATCCTGAAGGCTCGCTGGGTAAACAAATGAGGCTGTTCTGGCCCCAGGCCCCAGCCTGGAGGCTTTACCAATGTGGGTCTCCCAGTCTCCCAGAGGGCAGAGGGGATCCTCATCCCAGCATCTCTGGGATCCACTTGCGGTCCACCATCAATGACCCTGTGTCTGTGTCACCTGGTCCTCCTGAGAGGGATTTGACTAACCCTTGGCCAGCCAACAGGTCAGCTGCCCTTGGACCTGACTGCCTCCCTGTCAGACACATGTTCCCCAAACTGACTGAGAGCAAGGAGTTGAGGAGGGGTTCACACGTCTACTACCACCTACAGTTAGTTGCTGAGGTTGTTCTGCTGATGTCCCTTCAGGAAGAAGCGAGGGGACTGTGAGGAGCAACCCCAAATCCCTGGAATTTATTTATTAAAAATTGTGTATTTATTCTTACATGTTTCAACTTCAGTCGCCTTCAAAGTGCTCTCCGTTGGACGCTATACACCTATGGAGATGCTTTTTCCACTGCTCAGAACAGTTGTTGAACTCATCAGTTTTTATGCCTTTTAGTGCTTCTGCCGTGTTTTGTTTCACCTCTTCCACATTGGCAAAAGATTTGCCTTTGAGGACTTTTTTCACAAAAAAAGTCACTCAGGGCAAGATCAGATGAATAGGGAGGGTGGGGCATGGAGGTCAAGACATTTTTGGTCAAGAACTGCTGAACACTCCACACAGTGTGGGCAGGTGCGTTAATAAATCACCCATCATGAAATGGGCAGACGTGTTGAAAGAATCTCCCCCCAAAATTCACAGAAGACAAATGTAGCCTCTCACAACAATGCTAGCTGGTACACTGATGCCAATGGGTTTCTAGAACACGTACCTGAATGGGGGAAGCCTGTAGTACAAGGGGCCCACCCTTCAAAAGATAATTCTGGTTTTGGGGGTCTTTCTCTTGCATATATGGGAGACACCAAAGATGATTTGCAAAGCAGTGGAGAAGGCGAGAAAAACTTTTTTCTCAGCCACCCTCATGACAGTTCCACTGGTCCTTGGGGTGGAGGGATGGGGAATGACCACCAAAACCATGGAGCATATGGCTTTTTGTTTTTATGTTATTTACCATGCTAAGGCTCTGGTCATTGTGTTGGGCACCCCATTGGCACTGGGCATATAGCATGCATCATCCCCTGCTCCACATCAACTTCCCTAGGCCCAGTACTGGCCACTGAGGGATCTCCAGTGAACAAGGCAGGCCCTGCCCTCCCAGAGCTTCCCCTCTAAGAGGAGCAGGCCAAACAGAGCAAGTGAGCACGTTGATATGTGATATGGATTACATGGCTGTATCATGCTTCGTTATATACACTGCAGATGATTTTTTATTTTTTCAACTATATTCCATATAGTATCCATGCGGTAAAAATAAATAACATGTAATAAAGCAGAACAAGGAACTGAGAGTGAAGGGGGTGTTACTCTAAGTAACAGAAAGACTTCTCTGTGGAGGGGACATTTGAACAGAGCTCTACAGGAGTGAACATGTGAGCCAAAGAAAGATCTTCAGTGAGAGTATGGCAGGCAGAGGGAACAATGAGCACAAAGGATCAGATTAGAACATGCAGAAGATACCTTTTCAAATGCAGATCCCTTGGCTCCAGCCTGAGGGATTCTGGTTCCGGAGATCTGGGAGGGACTCAGGCATCTCCATCTTCATGTACCTCTAATAATTCTGACACAGGTGGTCCAAGGACCACATTTTAAGAAAATATGGTTTTAAATTTCTCCCATGGTTTAGATCTTTGATCAATCTCAATGAATCTGTTCTATGCTTTTATAAAACCCCAAAAGTTTTGCGGCTTAAAGTCTACACATCACAAAGCCAGGCCGGCTAGGTCCTCCCAGCCCCTTCCCGTGCATCCATGTGGCTTTCAGGCATAAAGAGAGAAGATGGTGCCCCGCCAGAGCCCTGAGATGAGGGGTCAGGGGTCAGATGGGCTGAAACTGCTGGTGCGTGAAGGGTCTGAATGGGATGCCGGCCAGATGCTCTGCCCCACAAGCCAGGGCCCTACTCTCCTAGCTTGGGGCAAAGGACAGTGAGGGGAAATGCCCCCCCCCCAATGAAGGCTCCACCTTCCTACTTGGTCCCTGAGCATCCACTCAGCTCTGAAATAATGTCAGCCCTGGGCTCTGGAGCTGGAAGGCTGGGTCAGATTCCTGGTTCTACCCCTTATTAGCCACATGACGTAAGAAAAGATTAAACTTCTGAGTCCCAACGCATTCATCCAAAAAACAGAAATAAAGGTAGTATCTGTACCTTAGGGCTAGTATATGACACACACACTCCTAGTACAATCTCTCATCTACAAAACTTTGCATAAAATTTAACTCTCAGTGTGAGCAATGTTATTATTTAATCCTATAAATGCAATGTACCCGCAAGCCCAGTCTCATATGGTGGCACGTTTAACTAAACGCAGTCCAACAATCAGAAAGCTGCTGGAAGTGATTCTAGCCTTTGCTTGGATCCCTCGAAGAATGTCAGAGGATGTCAAATTCATTACCCATCACACCACTTCTTAACATTCCACCTCCACGTCCTTCATGCTTTCATTTTCTCTCCCCACAGCTACCAGGCACCTGCACCCCCTTCCCTCTCTCAACTCTTGGCCCAAACGTCCTCCAGCACCGCGTGCCAGATCTCCGCAAGTCCTCCCCTCCTTCCTGTCTGCACCCACTCCTCTCCATTGCACAGCTCAGCCTTTCAGGTACAGTCATCCAGTTTCCATTTTTCTGTCTACCCTCCCACCCCATAATAATCATTACTGTCATTACAAATGTTGCATCTTTGGGGCTATAGGCAGAGAAAGTTGTAGGACTGGTGAAAAAATAAAGAGCTTAACCCACAAGCATACATGCTCACTCCTCAAAGGCAGACGCTGTGCTACGGCACATGCACATATATGCACATATGTAAGGCCCATTTGCACACAAACATGTGCAGTGGCACATGCATTTGTGCATATATATATGTGTTGTAGCACATCCATATATGTGCACGCATGCCATGTGTAAGTGCAGTGGGCTATGGCACATGCACATATACACACATGCACAAGCACCCGTGTACATACGTATGGTATCGTGCACATGTGTGCATGCACATATCACAAGTAAATGGTGTGTGCTGTCATGCGGGTACACATCAGCACACACACATGCCATGTGGCTCCAGGGTTCCGTGGTCCAGACCTGTGGTCAACTGTGAGCCCCAGGCCAAGCCAGCCAAGCCCGGCCTCCCTGGTCCACCCTCCCTCCCTCTTGCCTCAAGAAACAAAGACAGTTTAGCAAGAACTCCCCAGCTAAGCGGTTTTTTTAAGACCTTCAGCAGCAGCCACTGGGCTGAGCTAAACGTCTCACTTTATTAGTGAGTTTGGCCTTGGGTGTCTGGCTGTTTGATCAATCCTGCCGGGGGTCAGTGATATTTCCTCCGGGCCCGCCCGCCCCTGCCCCTGCCTCTCCGCCGCACCTGATGAACAGCGTGCCCCTGGACTGCTGATCACCTATTGATTTTCCAGCCCGAGGCTACATCCACCGCCAGCTGCCATCTCCAGCCCTGTCACCGTGACCACTTGGTGACTAACTGATCCCCCAG
>NW_007037922.1:317389-336768 GCF_000164805.1 Carlito syrichta
AGTGACCTTCTCCCTCCCCCAGGGTGTCTGGCTTTGAATCCAGCTGTGTGACCTTGGACAAGTCACTTCAAGAGTCTCAGTTTCCTCATATGTGTAGTTGGGGCAACATTAGAACCTACCCAACATGTATACAAGGCAACGGTTTCCAGTGTGTTCTGGACATCTCTGGGGGTCCCTGATACCCTTCCAGAAGATTCATAAAAGTCAAAACAATGGTCATAAAAATACTAAGATATAGTATAATACTCTTTTCTACACTCAATGAAAGCTTTTTTAAACTTTCAGTGGAATATTCCAGGGGCCAGAGGACATTTGATATCTCAAGAACTTGAATGCAGAAGTAGATATGAAAATCCAGTCATCTTCTATTAAGCCTGACAATACGGGGATTTGCAAAAATGTAAAACAATGCCACATTTCTTTCTCTCAACATCTTGTGTGCTAGAAAGTGAATTATTTTTATAGAAATACGGTATTTATGCTAACATGTAGTGTGTTTATTATTGCTATTTTAAATAAATTATAAACAAATATTATTAAATTTCTCTGTTGATTCTTATTATCATGAATGGAAGTGAAAAACTGTAAGTAGTGACAGATACAACCCACATTAACAAGAGTTCTTTGAGAGCCTTGATGACTTTTTTTTAGGGTGTAAAGAGTTCCTGGGACCAAAAATCTTGAGAACTGCTGATGGAGATGCTAGCACCGTGTCTGGCTTACTGTAAGCGCACAGGAAATCACTATCAGTATTATATTTGTATTGTGTTCATATTCATATTAGTATTATTCAGAGTAACAATCACTGGGAGGTAGAGTGGCTCCCGGTTGAGCTGGGGGGCCTCAGGGGTGCAGCTTTGGCGAGGCTGTCTCTGATTAAGGATCTAACCCTGCACACAGTGGGACCCCCTCTGCCGGCTCCCGGCACTCCTTGTCAGCTTGGAGAGCTCAGTTCCATCCCCTGGAGAAGGGGCCACCTGGCTTACCGCTGCCCAGGCACCTCAAGACACATGCTCAGAGTTGCCCAGAGGGAGGCAGTTGGTGCCAAGAGGAAAGAGGCTGGGGGAGATCCATGCCTTCCTCGGGGAGGTGGTCACGACTGACGCTGAGTCAAGTCCAGCTTTGGACAAAGGGGACAGAGAAAGTGCGTCTGTCACGGGGTTGGGGGGGATCCTTCCACTTCGAGATGCTCAGGCCGGGACCAGAGCAACTAGGGAAGAGTATGAGTGGGCCAGCGGTGAGCGTGCCTCGGGGCATGGGCACGGGCATGACCTCGTTTGGGGCACTCGCCGCCCACAGGCCCCCAGCAGGACGGGGCGGGGGGGGGGGTACCCTGGCCGCGCAAACGCGGGGCGCCAGCGTCGCCTGCCGGCCGCATCGTGTAGCGCCTCCCCGGAGGTCCCGCCGCCTCGGCCTGCGCTGGGTGCGCGCGCAACACTGGGCTCCCGCACCTCCCCGCTCCGCCCCGGACCGCGCTGGAGGTCTGCCTTGCCGGGCGCTGACCCCCTAGCCGAAGACACCGGCAAGCCCGCGTGTGGGCACCGGACCAGCAAGTCTGTGGCTGTCTGAGCCTCAGTCACTCCTTGCAGGGGACGCAAGGGGTGTGTGCTCATCTGGTAACCTCGTCCTCGATGATGTCCCTGTCTTCCCTCTGGTCCAGACCCACCTCCAGCATTCCCCCATCCCACGCGTGCGACACTTTGCACAAATCCAAATCCCAGCATGCCGCTCCCCCTTGGGCACCCTTCAGAGTGCATAGTTATCGCATAAAACGTTGCTTTCATATCAAAACGAACATGGATCAGATAGGAATTGAGGGATCACGGAGCTGCCCAGTTCAGCGCCCCCAAACCCGTAGGAATCACCGGGAAAATGCCCCTTGCCCCAGCTCCAGGCTGGTTAGCCAGGAGGGGAGCCCATTCTCCCAAGGAAGCAACAGTCTCAGGCTTCAGTTATGGCCCTGGTGTGCCCTCCTGCCCTGGCCTGATGCTCCTGTACTATTGCTGCCTAGCAACCCACCCTAAGACTTGGTGGCACAAAATGACCACCATTTCTGATGTTCACAGAGTGTCAGGAAGCTGGACAGGGCACAGCAGAGATGGCCTGTCTTTGCCCCTGAGTGTCTGGGCCTCAGTGGAGGGTAATGCCAAGGCTGAGGCCTGGAAAACTTGGGCTGGAGGACCCAGTCCCAAGACGGCATCCTCATCCCTGGGAGTGACTGGTGACCAGAGCCTAAGAATGGCCTCTCCAGCATCCTGGTCTTAGGTAGCTGGCCTGCTTCGGTGGAGTTTAGGGTCCCAACAAGTCAGGCAGGAACTGCATGGTCCTCGGGACCTGGCCTCAGAAGCCACACAGCATCACTTCACACTACTCTACCGGTCAAAGCAATCACCAGGCTGCCCAGTCAAGAGGCGGGGACACAGACTCTGCATGGGGAGGAGTATCAAAGAATCTGCAGCTATTTTCAAAAAAAGGACACTAAGGCACCAGCCCATCTATTGACTATGGTTTTGTGGCCTGGGTAAGTTGTCACCTGGACACAGTATCACCCATGTTTCACCTCCACACTCAGGTGCTCCCTCCCAAAACTCAGAATTTGTCCCTCCATCCCTACTGGATGAAAGATGGCTGAGAAGGGATTCCCTGAACCAGCTGCTACAGCTGGAGACCATAAGGACCTTCTGGGGAGAGGGGAGAGGGGAGGGGCAGAAGCTGGCTGAAGAAACAACATGATTTGGCCCAACTCCCATGTCTTCAACCAGGTGCTTATAGGGAAGGGAGGAAACATTGGAGGCACGCAGGAAATAACAGAGAGATCAGGACACTGGGGTAAGTGTCCTTCACACTGCCTCTCACCTTCAGAAGGTGACCAGAAACACGGTAGCCTTAACCTCAGCCCGTTGCCAGGAGGGGACAGCAGTCTGAGGACATCACTGCCTCAGTGTGGCCAGCAGAGAGCAGCACAGCGCCGGTCTGCAGCGTCAGATGCAGAGCAGATTGACAGGACTGAATCCACTGGCTGGAACTCCAGGCCAGATTCTGGGCCCTCCACATCCCTGGCTAGGGATGGCTGCAGCCTGGATGTGGGGTTGTGTTCTAGCATGGGAGCTCCGAGGGAGCAGGGACTCAGTTGTGTTGCCTGCCGTATCTCCCAGGCCTGGTACACAGAAGACTGATGAGCATCTGGATGTTGGGGTGAGTGTTCCGTGTGTGTGTGCACTTGTCTCTGCTCTGCAAGTGCTTCTGGATGTGTCCAATGTCAGTGAGTTGTGCTGAGTGTAAGGTCTGAGTTGTCCATCAG
The DNA here is from genome assembly GCF_000164805.1 of Carlito syrichta. Classification (NCBI taxonomy): domain Eukaryota; kingdom Metazoa; phylum Chordata; class Mammalia; order Primates; family Tarsiidae; genus Carlito; species Carlito syrichta. Next base: position 320,691 of record NW_007037922.1, read on the forward strand.
GCTTGCTCCTGGGTGGTTCTGAGCAGTGTGTGAGCCCTCATGTCACTACTCGCTCCCAGGTGTGCGTGTCCAGGAACCCCACACACCTTCCACCGGCACTTACTCCCCCCAAACACTCCAATGTTGGGAACCTGGGTCCAGGGAGGCTCCACTCTGCACCCAGACATACTCCTCCCTCTGCTCAGGCTCTGGCTACCCTCATCATTGCATCTGATTCTTTCCTGGGGTGTCTTCCTATCGCCCTTATTTAAATAACAGAAGCCCTCGAGATGCAGAAACCATGGCCCCAAGGAAGCTGGGATAGGTGTGGAGAGAGGGGCAGCAGAGAACCTTTTGTGACACATTGGATGTGGAGGAGTCCCTGCCCGTTTCCTAAGCAACCCTGGTCCAGCTCCTTTCTGGAGCCCCATGATGGGACAGTGCTCACTCCAGCACCTGTGCACACACGAGGGAGGGAGGGAAGGAGGGAAGAAGGGGAAAAAGGGATGGAGGAGCGTTTTAAGTTATTATTGCCCCCATTCTACTATAAAGAAACCGAGGTGAAGACAGAAATTGTGTCTTGCCAAAGGTCACAGTTACCTAATTGTGGGAGTGGGGCTTAAACCTAGGTCTTCTCAAGACACAGCTTAGTCAGAATAATTCCATCTACATGAAATACTAGAAAAGGCACAATGAGCCTGTAGTGATGGAAAGCAGAATCATGAGGCCTGAGGCCAGGGCGTGGGGGTGGGGACTGACTGCAAAAGATCGTGAGGGAACTTTTTGGATGAAAATGTTCTATATTTGGTTTTGATGATCACTTTGACATACTGATGTGTGAAAACTCATCAACTATCTTCTTAAATGAGTGCATTTATCATATGTAAATTATACCTCATTAAACACTTTTTGGAAGTCCAGGTCTTCTGACTTGGATTTCAGTGCTGTTGTCCCCACCACTCAGGTGACAGTCCCCCGTGGTATCACTGGTCTGGGTCCTGGGGCCTGCAAGAGTTATTCTCGCACCCCAAAGGTATGAATTCCATCTTGCATCCCAAAGTTTGGAATTCCACCTGAGCACGAGACAGATCAATCAAGAAAGGCTACAGGGACATAATACCCTTGAATCCTAATTCTGGTTGGGCCAATGGGACTAATCAATTGGCAAAAGTCCCATGTAAACACAGTACCCTTCTAGGCCCACTCAGAACTGAGTCGGGCACTGTACAGTTCAGGAGAGATAACTTGGCTTATTAGTCTGGGAAGGAAACCTGCCCTGTTTCCCTAGAAGCTGGGTTTCCATGACTGCATCAAAACTGGCACAGGTAAAGTCCCAGAATCTCCATCTCTGTCTGCAGCCGAAGTCAGGACCACCCAGGGTGGTTTAGAATACCTTTCTCCAAGCAACAAAAAGTTCAGAGCAAGACTTAAATTTCATAAGTTCCCTGGTGGCCTCTTCCAGTTTGCATGTAGTCTCCCTAACCTGGCCCAGATTCCTATCCCCTACAGGCAATCTTTAGAAAACCAGACTTCATCCGGTGCTAATTACACTGGTTCCAAGTGACCAGAGCCCATGATAAGGAGAGAGGGAGCCATGTCTGGGGACAGTGAACACAGCTGAGGCTTCCATGCTCTAAGATAAAAGCCCATCGTGGGATTTTTCAAAGCCTTGGTATGTTCAGTTCTCTTTAGCCTCGTAATGGTCCAGCCAAGCTCTGGATGGTTCCAGCCAAGTGTTCCAAAGCACAGTGCCAAGAGCTGAAACGGAGGACAAGAGCCTCTGTGGGGTGGGAGCATACATTCCACCCTAAGGATGGTGATCAGCTGGAAAGAATTACAGCGATGCAATCTGTCCTGCTGGTTCCTGCCTTGGAGACACAGGGAGCTCTGCCCAGCTGAGCCCCACAAGCTGCCGCCCGTTCCCACAGCCTACCTTTCAGAAATAGGAGAGGGGGTGCTTTTCCAGCGAGTTCATTCCCTTCTCCTGAGAGGAGCTGCAGGGCAGCTGCCTTTCACTCCTCAGTGATCAACAAGCCCTGCTGCTGTCGCTGGCCTTCAGGTTGCCAGTGAAAACTAACCCTACCATGGGCAAGGAGGGAAATGAGTTAAAAGTGTGTCACGAGATCACATGCACGTATCTGAATAAAGCATCAAGACATCTCGTGGTGCCCGCCGGGCCGCTGCATCGGGGGAGATGCAGTCCCTGTGGGGTGTGAGCTGGGAGGCCCGGAGTAGGCTCTGGAGGCCAGCTCCCCCACCTGCCGCCTCCCGGACCACTGGAGAACAAGGGACAGGTGTCCTACAGCCACATCCCTTCCAAATGAACATACGAGGCTCCTTCTTCACCCACCATGTTTTATTCCTCACATCCTCCTCCCATCCCCACAGACAACACTTTCCTGAGTGTTGTACGTCCTGTCTTTGTGGCTATTATCCTATTTTTGTGGGCCTGCAGTTTTAGTTTCTGTAGACGGTCCTTCCACATCGGTTTCTTGCTTCTTGCATGCAGCCATTTCCAAGGCTTGTGTTACATGACGTCTGTGGCTTGAATCTGTGCTGTAGTGCTCCAGGGTCGGCCTGCACACCCTCCCCAACATCCTCCCACTGGGCAGGCATCCTTGCACAGGTCACCTGTGGGCCCGGCTGAGAATTCTGTGGGGAACGCACACCAGAAGCAGAGTTTCTAGGCTGTGGGGCATGAACAAACTGCGCTCAGTGGGGGTGCCGGGCACTTGCTGGGCTGGCCAGTCATCACAGCCAGCATGCCCATTACCCCTTCCCAACCTCTGCCAACCTCGTGGGTGCAATGGAGTGTCTAACTGTTGCTTTTGTTTGCATGTTTCTGATAATGGAGTCTGAGCATCTCCTCATTGGCTTGGGAGACCTTGGGGTCTGCTTCCACACATCGTGTGCTCATTCCCTTTGCCCATTCTTTCCTGTTGAGGTAGTCTCTTTATTGCTGATTTATAGTATATATTCCTGACATTTAATTCTTTGTTGGTATCAACCATTGCACATATCTTCTCCCAGCTCCCACACCTACAGGTAGGCCTTCTGCCAACCACGAAAGCCAATTAAGAGTAATAAGATCTGAGACAAGAGAAAGGGAGTGAGGTAAAATTAAGTGGGAGATAAACTGTTGAGTTTCAAACACATACATTAAAATGGAAGATGAAAATTACAGAGGCCGGGCGCAGTGGCTCAAGCCTGTAATCCCAGCACTTGGGGAGGCCAAGGCAAGAGGACTGCCAGAGCCCAGGGGTTCAAGGCCAGCCTGGGAGACTTGGTAAGATCGCGTCTCTACAATATATCAAAAAATTAGCCAGGCACGGTAGCGCATGCTTGTAGTTCCAGCTACATGGAAGGCTGAGGCAGAAGGATCGCCTGAGCCCAACCAGTTGACACCGGGGTGGGCTGTGAGCATGCCACTGCCCTCCAGCCTGGGCGACAGAATGAGACTCTGACTCAAAAAAAAAAGAAAATTACAGAAAATATTCACAAAACCACTGCAAGAAAACTAAATGAGATGGTTTGTACCTAAATGAACAAAATAAACATTAGAAACAAAGTAGCTCCTGTCCTGTCAGTGGCTGCCAGCAGGTGGATCATGAGCCATCAGCTCCTCTGGGACAGGCTATAAGACGACAGAACTCTCACCAAGGACCAAGTGCACCATGGGACGTGTTGGTCAGCTAATGCAGAGGATGCCCAGGAACTCAGCAATATGGAAAGAGCCATTGAGACCCTCACCAAGAACTGCCAGTATTCCGTGGCGTGGGGGAAGGAGACGCTGACCCGCTCTGAGCTACGGGACTTGGGTCACCCAGCAGCTGCCCCACCTCATGCCAAACAATTGTGGGCTGGAAGAGAAAACTGCCAACCTGGGCAACTGTAATGATGCTAAACTGGAGTTCGGGAATTTCTGGGAGCTGATTAGAGAAGTCGCCAAGAGTGTGAAGTTAGAGCGCCCAGTCCAGGGGAGCTGAGAACTCACCCTGGAATCCTTGGGGGTGTAGGGGAGAGACTGTGGGCCTGGACATAAAACTCTCCTCCACCACCAACCTCCTTCCCCAACTGCACCTTCCTCACCTCTGCAAGAGTCAGGGTCCTAATGGCCTTCCCCAGGGTCTCTGCACTTCTGTGCATCCAGGAGTCCCCACCAGAGGGAGGCTCAAGAGGTGGGTCGGGTCATGAATAGATACTGAGGGATGCTGGAGGAAAAAGGGTGGTGTAAGGGCCAAGGAATTTGGTAGTGGAGGAAGGACAGAGAGGAGCTGGACTGTGGGAAGTGATCTGAAGATGGGACTGGGAACACGGCTGGGTATTTGGTACTAAACAGGGTCTTTAAGAAGTTACCCCTCCTAATCTTTTCCCCTAACCCTAACCACAGCTGTCTGTCCACTGCTCTCCCTTCTTGCCTCCAGCTCTGCCCCAGCCTCCCCCGGAACTCTGTCCCTGGAGGGAGAGTAGGGTTGGGGAAGAGGCTGAGGAGGGTGCAACATCAGGGTAAGAGGACCAGCTGGGTGCTTGGGCATTTACAGAATGATGATTGTTTTATTCATCTGATTAATAAAAAAACTGAGAAGAAAAAAAGTAGAGTGTGGAAAAAATCATGAAGTTAAAAATAAATGTTGAGAAAAAAAACACTTTGAAGGTACACAAAATGCAAAAACCCTGTCTGCATTCTTTGTACTACTTCCTGGTATAAAGCCCAATAATGCAGAGATCAGAGAGTTAGAGATTAAAGGGTCAACCAAGCATGCCCACCAGTAAAAACAGGAAACCACGGGACAGCAAAGACACGGTGACAAGACGCTAAGCAAACCCAAGACTGCACATCACAAAGAATGAACAAGCCTATAGCAGGAAGAAAGCAAGCTAAGGGTTGAAATCAACAAGCAGAGGCTGGGCCAGTCGGTTCTCTCTCAGGGGCCCAACAGAGGGGGCAACAGCAGCAGTCGGAGTCACGTATGGGTCTGCCCATCAGGCTGAGGCCAGCAAAAGGCCTAGCTAGGACCTCTGTACTCTAAGCCACTGACCAGGCCACGGTCAATGGACAAGGACTCAGAAGCCTTGGGCAGCAGCCAGTGCTGGGCCCTCACCTGGGTATGGATGTTCAAGGCATAACCCCTGTACCGCCCCTGACACCCCTTCATGAACCTCCCAGCCTCCCTGCCCTGCTCACTGCCTCCAGGAGAATCCACAAGTGTGAGTGGAGGTCACATATGCCAGAGGACCTGGGGGAACGCTGCACTGGCACTGGAAGGTGCTTTGGCAACGCTTAAGCAGGCAAGGAAACAGCCTGTTCCAAAAAGTTCATTACCACCCAGGAGTGCACAAGGTACATCTCCACAACCCACCAGAGGTATCAGCAGATCACCCTTGCTTGCAAGAGGGAGCAATGACTGCAAGGAGCCTGGGACCACTGCCCACCCCTGGTCACCTGCCGTGCAACGCAGCCAGCTGTTTGTAAAATAATTTGATTGGCTATTCTAGTTCCAATGACTCGGAAAAAAAACAGACTGAACTGACAAGAAATCCAGAGTTCTATCATCCTGTTTCGTCAAAAGTTGGAAGGTTGAAGAAAAATCCAGATGAGTCATTGGCAAGTGAAAATATCTGATCTTGAGGTGAAGAAGGGATCTGCGGTTGAGACCAGCCAACACAGATCCTTCCAGTGAGGACAGGTCCCCACTGCCCCAGAGTTCACTGGGAGCGCAGCAGCTTGGCAGTCAGGAGCATTTCCCAGAGCCTAATGCTTGGGCTGACACCACCAGCTGGCCCACCTGCCACATAGCCCACAACCTAGTGGGTCCCAGGCTTGAGGATTTCATCAACCAGTGTTTGTTTTTGTGTTTTTTTTTTTGTTTGAATCAGGGTCTCACTCTGTAACCTAGAGTGGAGTGCAGTGTCACGCTTATGGCTACCTACCACAGCCTCAACCTGCTAAGCTCAGACGATCCTTCTGCCTCAGCCTTCCAAATAGCTGGAACTATAGGCATGCACCACCATGCCCACCTAATTTTGTTTTGGTTTATTGTAAAGACGAGGTCTTGCCAAGTTGCCCAGGCTGGTCTCGTCTCTGGGCTCCAGCAATCCTTTCACCTCTGCCTCCCCAAGTGCTGGAATTACAGGCATAAGCCACACTGTGCCTGGCATCATTCTGGTTTTTAATTGGGTGACTGATATAGGCCTGGTGGCATTTTATTTTTCCAGAAGAAACACTAAAAAAGAAAACTACCATCTAGCATCACGACCATTTCCTTAAAAAAGATGTTAGCCCAAGCCGGGCTCAGTGGCTCAGCCTATAATCCCGCGCCTCTGGGAGGCTGAGGTGAGTGGATTGCCTGAGCCCGCGGGTTCGAGACCCGCCTGGGCAGCGAGACCTCATCTCTACAATAAATCAAAAAATTAGCCGGGCGTGGTAGCGTGCGCCTGTAATTCTGGCTACTCGGAAGGCTGAGGCGGAAGGATCGCCGGAGCCCAGCAGGTCGAGGCTGCGGTGGCCGGGAGCGGCCACTGTACTCCAGTCTGGGTGACAGGGACTCCAATTCAAAAAAAAAAAAAATGTTAGCCCTGAGAAGAGACTAACAGAAAAAATTTAAGCTTTACAAAAGGCCCATGACTGCACATTCCTCTTTTTTGAAGGAAAGTCAGGAAAGCTCATTGTGGTCGACTCTGGTGTCTGCTGCCACAGTCTGTCTGGAGTCTAGTCCCAACCCCATGGACCAGTGCATTAGGGGAACAGACAAAGGGGAATAAGGCTGGGGTATAAGCACATGGTACAACCGACTTGTGCAAACACAAGTTTACCAACTTTCACTCAAATCTGACATCTCGACCTCCCAACTGAGGCACCACTTCCCCACAGGCTACATGTCCTCATGTCTGCAAGTCCAGTCTCCTTCAAGGTTCCCAAGCTCCCCAGCATCAGAGCCATCTAGGATAGGGCTTTTAATGATAGCCTCCCAGGTCTCACTGCCAGAAATCTGGTCCAGCAGCTCCAGGGTGGGGTTGTACGATCATCCAGATTTAGGTACCTCAGCCTGAGTCCCCACCACCCAACCCTCCATTTGGCCAGCAGCAGATGGCCTCAATCAGGTTACAAAATGTTGTCATATGCTGTCAGCACTAGTCCCAGAAGTGGAGCTGAGGGCAGACCTGGGATGCCAGGGACAACCGAGGAATGGCAGAGCCTGGTCATGTAGCAGAAGCAGCACTGTGTCAACACCAGGACCAAACAGCAAACCCTAGGTGACTCTCCAAGTTCGTGGCCCAAGTGAAATGCTCTGCAGTCAGGCGATGGCCGGGGCGGTAGAACATGAGAACAGTCTGTACTTTGACCAGGAAAGTGCCTTGTTGTGGGGAGGTCTGTGTGGAGGCTGCCCTAGCCTCTGACCATCCTGACGTGACTTTTGCGACCTCCTGCTATCCTGCCATTCCTGCCATCTGATCCCATCCTGGTCCACTCATCTGGCCATTTGTTGTCAAGTATTCCCACCCCCATCCTGTGTCACACACACTGCGGCCCAAGGGCTTGTCTGCTGACTGGACTGAGTGACCAACTGACTGACTGAGCACTGGCTGCAGTGGGGGCTCCTCACGATGGCCATGTCAACCCAGGGAAGCCAGGTGTGGGACAGAACCAGCGGGGTCTCTGTAAGCCACCAACACAGGAAGCTCCCATCTCTGGACCTGTGCGACATCACCTGTTCCACATTTCCAGTGCAAATTCCCTCCACCTTCTCACGGTGCTCCAGAAGGAAGACACAAAATGCTGTGGGAAGTTCACCAATGATATTGGAAGACCTTGTGGAGCCTGAGAGGACCAGTTCTGGGGAACTACCAGGGGAGAAAGTATTGTGAGGTGCTAAGTGGTCTGGCCCTGCTGTCATGTCTGCAGCACCTGCAAGAGATAAAGGCAAAAGCTCTCATCTCTCCCACCCAGCCTGGGACCTGGCCTCCGACAGGTTATGTGGCTCCTCAGAGAGGTGTGAAGGAGGCCCCTACCATGGTCACAGTTGCCTCTGACAATGAGGACCCGTCTCCACCCACAACGGCTGTGACATGGCACAAGATACAACACTGGGCAGTCTGCTCTGAGAGGGCTGTCCTCTGAGAGGTGGAGGGACAGCGGGAACAGATGTGCCCGGATCAGACACCCAAATATAGAGGCAGTGAGTAAAGACGAGCTTGCTTCTGTGTGCTTCCCTCCTTTCTCATCTAAGCCCGAAAGTATGGACCCTGTACTTCCCCGTCTTTCACCCCAAGTTAAGCTAATTAGGACTGGCCCCAGGCCTAAAGGCAGACTTGGAAAGGAATGTGTGTCTGACCTCTCTGTAGAGAGATGCCAGTTGGAAACTGGTGAGAATTGGCACCCCTTTGGGACCTTCCTGACCCATGCCATGGTTCACTCTAATAAGGTCATGGGGGCATTTGGTCACATACTCTTGCTCTATGGGGCTCTCCATGTCCCTGTGACCCCAAAACCTGCTGTATGCCACAGCACCAGGTTTCTTGGCTAACGTCAGGCCTCACTTGGAACAATTAATTGGACCAACTTCAAATACAGATCATGAGAACCATGCGGGGAGCGAATACATTTACTTTAGGTATAAAGGTTTACTATTATTAACAAGTTATTGCTATTATTTACATGTTTACAAAATGGAAATAAAAATGACATACATGTTTAGTGCCAAAAGTGGCACATCCAAACTAATACGAGTACAAAAATAAACTTTCAAGCTATGCATTTTTAAAGTAAATGTCATTGAAACAGTGAGAGGAAAAGTCTGTACAGGGCATGTATTGAAACACAAATACCGTGGGTAGCAAGCGGCCCTGGGACAACCATAAAACCAGTGCCTGCTGGAAGAGCCGCCCCTGTGCAAGAACCCAAGCAAAAACATAACAAACACGCAGCAGTCAGTTCCTGAGCTACGGAGTTTAGAGCATCTAAACTGGAGTTCCTCTTAGAGAGGAGCTGTGTGGGATCTGAGGTGGTGAGCGTCCCCGGGGCTCAGCCAGCGGCACCAGGACAGGTGTGTACTGAGAGGAAGCTAAGCCCACGTGACTCACAAACCCTGGGCTAACACAGAACAGTGCGTGAGTCCTGTGGGTAACCAAGCCATTGCAAATCTCTGGGCCACAGGTAAATGGGGACAAGGGCAGAGGAGAAAGAGAAGCTGCTTGGCTTGGAAGCCCCTTTGCCCACCAGAGATGCCAGCATTCCCAAGGTCTCATCCCTTCCTTGATACACACTTGTGACACTTGCCAGCAGACCTCATTGGTCAACACAACCATGGCACGGCAGAGACAGCAAGACCAGCCCAGCAAACCCTCTGACCACCCCGTAAGGTGCTTTAGCCTCCAGTGACTACCTTTCCTCCTCGCTCCCATGAAGCTGAGCCAGGACTGTGCACCTGCTGAAGTGGCATGCTGGGTAGTGAGGGTGCTGAGTGAGCCGAGCCCCCGCTCTGCTGGCAGCGCCACGGGATGCCTGCCCATGCACAGGCCCCAGGATCCCAGCAAGGAATGCAAGTGCTGTGGGCAGGAGGAAGAGGGCGCGCGTGGATGGGCAGCAGCCCACCCAAAGCAGCGGTAGGCTCCATGGCGCTAGGCCAGCAGCATGAAGGAGAGGACACCAGCAGTCCCTACAGTCACTGCTGACCTCTGCTCACTGGTCCTGGACCTTGGCCCTTTTGGCTTTCAGGGACAGGTGCTGTAAGAGAAGAGAAGACATCACATGTTGGGTAGACAAAGAAACCAGACTCCAACATAATTCCCACAGGAATGGCCAAATCCAATTTGCCATCTGGCCCACACCTTCCCCGCAAATGCTGTGCCACTCAGGACAGAGTTTGGAGGGAAAGGGTCCAAGTGACCAAAAAAGAAACAACCCTGAAGAAAGCCAACAGCAGCCTGAGGCCCAGCCTACCATGGCTGAACCTGGCTCCAGAGAGGGTCTGGGAAGCTGTCAGTGAAAGGTTTTCTTTTGAAGACGGGGCTCTCCCCTCTGTCCAGCTCACAGGACAGCACTGCAGCCAAACACCTGTGCTCAGGAGACTGGGCTCAGAATGGAGAGGACCTCAAGTTTCCAGAGGTGCCAGCCATGGTGGCCTGTGCCTATAATCCCAGCTACTCAGAAGGGTGAGACATGAGGATCATTTGAGCCCAGAAGTTCGAGACCAGCCTGGGCAACATAGCGAGACCCATCTCAAAAAAAAAAGAGTTTCCAAGAAGTTCCTGACAGTAATCAAGGAAAACTACCATCTACCAAGGAACAAGGAAATCAATCCATGTACTAAGCATCTCAACATACTAGGCACCGTTGTTCAAAGATGGAGATAAAGACATGGCCCTGCCCTTACAGAGGTTACAAGTTTGTTGGGAAGACAAATGGCAAAAGGATACCTCCTAGTGACACATTCTTTTTTCTTTCAGGAAATATCACTTTCTACCAGTATAAATAACATGAGAGATAATCATGGGCATCAGATAATTAGGACTGAATGATAAAAATATTCTTTACAGCCAGGCATGGTAGCCTCACCTCAAGAGGCTGAGGCTGAAAGATCACTTAAGCCCAAGTGTTTGAGGCTGTCTACTACACTCCAGCCTGGCAACACGGCAAGACTATGTCTCTTTAAAAAAAAATTCTTCACATTTTTTATTCCTTACATAAAGCTGAAAGTACTAGAAATCCTAAAGTATGCATGTGAGGCACAGTGTGTAAATATAAGTTTTTGGGTTTTTTAATTTTTAAAATTGTTTTTGTAGAGACAGAGTCTCACTTTGTTGCCCAGGTTAGTATCAAACTCCTGGCTTCAACCAATCCTCCCACCTCAGCCTCTCAAAGTGCTGACATTATAGGCATGAGCCATTGCACCCAGCCAACATAAGCTTTTAATAAGTCCCTCTGCTCATAACTGAGGTATACTTGATACCCCACTAATGATCATAAATAAACAACCAAGATCCCTCAGGTATGCCACTCCAACACACAGTGAGACCTTCACCCAAGGATTCCCTCCCTGACTGCTCCATGCCTGGTCTGCCCATTTCCTGGCACATTCACAAGGTCCACAACAGCGGGTCCCACCACCCCCAAAGAGAAGCAAAGACTCCAAAACAATGCAGGGCATGAAGGAAGACCAGCACACCACCAGTTGTGACATGAGAGATGACAGCGTGAACAGGGCCTAGGTCTAAATGAGCTGCAATAACTCAGACTTCCCACCCACTTATGCCTGGAAAAGGACCAGTACAGGTTCTTGCGAAGACCAGCTTTTCCCCAGATAACAAAGACGTCTCTAAGAATCAGGGAAAAAACAAACAAACAAAAACTGAAGAACTCAAAGGCAAATCTCTGAGCAGGCCACCCTGTTCACTCCCTGTCCAGCTATAGGTCTTGCTGGATTTCTCTGAGTTCTCTCCTCTTTGCACTTCACCTGACGTGACCCCCTACAGCTAATGTTAGACACTCTTGGCATCAGCCTGGGTATGGGAGATGACACCATCGTGCCTGTAGGGCCAATTTTGGTGCTCATTTCTGGGAAGAATGTTGAGTATAAACAAAGCTGACTCTGAACCATTTTAGCCTCTTCACAGGGCGGGGGTGGGGTGAGGGAGGAGAACAACACTCTGAAAAACAACAGTGATGGAAAGTCATCATAGGTGCCAGGAAAAGAGGTGCAGACAATTGGGCTGCATGGCTGTAAGGTGTGCACTGTGTTCAACAAAAGAACATCTACCATATGTGGGCAGCCCTGAAGATATGGAGAGTTCTTGGAGAAATCTATCTGTTTTGGACGGGTTAACAGGAGAAGTGCCTCTGGAGTATTTAGTTAAGAAGGGGGCATGTTTCTCTGGGGTATTAAGACTCTTGGTGCACAGTGAGGTGTCACACTAAGAAATTTCTGAAGGTCCTGGCCTCTCTGAAAATACTCTCATCAAAGTGGAGGCGACAGCTGAAAAATAGGCATTTGGAGAGAAGAGACAAAGGGCTTGTCATTTTCTCAAACTTCTGAAGCTCTTTGCCCTTTGATTTATTGTGTTTGGCCTAAAGAAACTGTAATTTTGAGCTAAGAAGGGAAACAGCTCAGTTTTTCGGCTAATTCTATTCTCCAAGCATCTAAATGAATCCACGACGACGACTTCAGGTCTATCCCTCCCCAGCTGCCTGCATCTTCTCACTCTAACAACCACCTTCCCACAGTGCCATTCTCTCAACTTCTAGTCTGCATTTCTAATCAGGCCTCCTGGACTCCTGCAGTTCAGGCCTCCCACCTGATAGCTTTGGAAGGGAAAGGCTTTCTTTCCTCACAGGTTTTTTCCTGTCAACCCAATTCAGCAGACAACACACTGCATTTTTATCAGTCCCTGCAGTTGATCTGCTTTCTAGCTGAATATCTGAATCGGGATAGGTGAAGAACTATAAAGGTCTAAAATGTTTTCGTCTATTGAACCTTCTTCCATTTACAGGGCCACAAGCTAAAACGTCTCCAAGAGCTGAGCGAGTAAGTGAGTAGGTGGAGCAGGGCTGCGGCACCCCACAGGTGTGCCCGATGGCAGACAGCCATTCCTCACCTGCTGATGCTGCCAAGAAGAAACTCAGGCCCAGTGTCACCAGACTGAACATTTCTTCCAAGGGAAACCAGAAATATGTATGCCATGTGAAATCTCCCTTTCTTAAAAGTAGCCGCAGATATTTGGTTTGAAAACACTCTGCAGTTCTAACCCTGAGGGAGTAATGGCTTTCAGACATTTCCTTCTGTCATAAACAACAGTAAACTTAGACAACATATCTAAAGCAGCTGTTTTCAGGCATCAGACAACATACAGCACGGGGCTACAGTCGTTGAAAACAAGGAAACACACAAGGTGAGCCCCATGTTCACACCGAGGCTCTGCCTGGGCCTGCAAACATTAGCATAGGGAAGAAAATCCTCAACAGAGAACACAGCACAGCTGGACAGAGGAAACAGAAAGGAGTGCTAAGGTCTATGAATACAGCTGGAACTAGCAGGACAAAGCATCCAAAAGGAGGAGCTCCAGAAATCTATACAGGGCTGCCCATGAATCCTTGGCTGAATACTGAGATACACATATGCAGAAAATTCAGTAAGGAAGAGAATTCTAGTAGAGACCAGTACCTGGAGAACTGTGAGTTGAGGTGGTAATTCAGGAGGTCTCTGCAGCCTTAGCTGTCTGAGTGCAAAGACCTCACTAAGTCTCCCAGACATTCAGCAGAGACCCCAAAAAGGCCATGTCTTAGGCAAATGGCCACTCTAAACCAGTCCTATTAAAGAAGAAAATCAAGGCTCAGCAGAATCAAACTGATGTGCCACTAAATGAACTGACTACCAGGAAAAGATTCAACATTCTATAAGGAAAGAAAACAAAATCCAGACTCTCCACAATACAACATCTATATAACACCCTATACAGCAAAAAGTTACTAGACAATACAAGCAGGAAAGTATGACCCATAATGAGGAAGCAAAACAGCCAAAAGACAAAACAGACCAGAAATGACAGTTGTTGAATTAGCAGACAAGCCCTTTAAAACAGTTATTATAAATATATTCAAAGATTTCGAGGAAAAGATGGATATAGGCCAGGCACAGTGGCTCATGCCCGTAAATCCCAGTACTTTGGGAGGCTGAAGCAGGAGGACTGCTTGAGGCCAAGAGTTGGAGACCAGCCTGGGTAACATAGCAAGACCCAGTCTCCACAAAAAAAAAAAAAAAGAAAAGAAAAGAAAAGAAAAAAGCCAAGTGGCCAGGGGAGATGGCTCACACCTATAATCACAGGACTTTGTGAGTGATTATAGGCAGGAGGATTGCTTGAGCCCAGTTTAGGCTCATAGTGCGACACTGTCTCTATAAAAAAAATAAAACAAAATAAAATAAATTAGCTGAGCACAGTAGCCTAATACTCAAGAGGCTGAAGAAGGAGGATTGCTTGAGCCCAGGAGTTTGAGGCTGTGGTGAGCTGTGACTGTGTCACTACACTCCAGCCTGGGCAACAGGGTGAGACCCTCAACCAAAAAAATAAAAATTAGCTGGGCTCGGTGTGCTTTGGGAGGCTGAGATGAGTGGATTGCCTGAGACCGCGGGTTCGAGACGCACCTGGGCAAGTTGGCGAGACCTCATCTCTACAATAAATCAAAAAATTAGCCAGGTATAGTAGCATACGTCTGTAGTTCTAGCTACTTGGAAGACTGAGGCGGAAGGATCGCCGGAGCCCAGTAGATCGAGGCTGCGGTGGCCAGGAGCGTGCCACTGCACTCCAGTCTTGGCGACAGAGTGAGACTCCAACTCAAAAATAAATAAATAAATAAATAAAATAAAAATTAGCCAAGTGTGGTGGCACACGCTTGTCATCCCAGCTACTCAGGAGGCTGAGACAGGCAGATCACTTGGGCCCAGGAGTTCTAGATTGCAGTGAGCTATGATTTCACCACTGCACTCTAGCACTCTAGCCTGGGTAACAGAGTGAGACTCTGGCCCTAAAAAAAAAAAAGAAAGAAAGAAAAAGATGATAATGAGTGAACATATGAAGACTCTAAACAGAGGGAAAAAAACAAAGAAGAACCAAATGAAAATGCGAGAATGGCTAGGCATGGTGGCTCAAGCATGTAATCCCAAAACTTTGGGAGGCTGAAGTAAGAGGATTGCCTGTGCCCAGGGGTTCAAGACCAGCCTGAGCATGTCACTGCACTCCAGCCTGGATGACAGAGTGAGACTCTGACTCAAAAAAAAAAAAAAATTAAAAAAGAAAAAGAAGCCGGGCTTGGTGGCTCAGCCTGTAATCCCGCGCCTTTGGGAGGCTGAGGTGAGTGGATTGCCTGAGCCCGCGGGTTCGAGACCCGCCTGGGCAGCGAGACCTCATCTCTACAATAAATCAAAAAATCAGCCGGGCGTGGTTGCACATGCCTGTAATTCCGGCTACTAGGAAGGCGGAGGCAGAAGGATCGCCGGAGCCCAGCAGGTCGAGGCTGCGGTGGCCGGGAGCGGCCACTGCACTCCAGTCTGGGCAACCGAGTGAGACTCTAACTCAAAAAAAAAAAAAAAAAATAGGAAAAAAAAGAAAAAGAAAATGTTAGAATGGAAAAATACAATATCTAAAACATTCTCTAGATGGGCTTAACAGGAGATTAGACATTGCAGAAGAATTGATCAAGTAAACTTGAAGACAGGTCAAAAGAAATTATCCAAATTGAAGCACAGGAAAAAAAGATCAGCGCCTCTGTGACATGTGCAACAATATGATGCTCTAACACATATGCAACTGGAGTTCCAGAAGGGAAACAGAGAGAAATATTAGAGCAGAAAAAAAACATTTTGAGGAATAGCAATCCAAATTTCTCAAATATGACCAAAAAAAAAAAAAAAAAAATCAGTCCCCAAATCCAGTAAGCTCAAAGAACTCCAGGCAAGATTAACACAAAGAAAAGCAAATCATAGGTCAAACTGCTGAAAAGATAAGACAAAGCAAAAAAAAAAAATCTCAGCAACAGCTAGAAGAACAAAAAAAGACATTATATACAGAGAAACAACCATGATAATAACTGCTGGCTGTTCATGGGAATAATTCAAGACAGATCCAAATGGAATAAACTCTTTAAAGTGTAAAAAATAAAAATAAAAAACAACTTTCAATCTAGAATTCTACACAGCAAAAACATCTTTCAAAAGTGAAGATGAAATAAAGACATTTTCTTTTTTTTTTTAATAATTAATCAGTATTTTTATTATAGTTTTGTGGGGTACAGTTAAGGGTTAGGTGTACAATTACGTTTCATTCAGACACCCTGTTGATAAGAGGTGTTTTCCCAGCCCCAGACAGATATTTGCTACTGTTAATCCCCTCCCCCTCCCCCCCATAGTTTCCCAGTACCGTCTGTCATTTTGTTATAGTATTACATTGGATGTTCAAGGTCCATTATATGAGTGAGAACATGTGATATTCTGATCTTTGTTCTGTGTGAGGTCATTCAGTATTATAGACTCTAGTTCCATCCAGGTTGCTGCAAAATCATGATTTTGTTCTTTTTTTATGGCTGCGTAGTATTCCATCGTGTATATGTACC